>NC_080379.1:77635084-77935084 GCF_014773155.1 Arachis stenosperma
CTGGATGACTTGTCTAGGTAGAAATTGCCTCAAAAGAGCAGGATCCTGGGAAGTTTTCTATACCTTGTACCATAGGCACCATGACCTTCAAGAAGGCCTTGTGTGACTTAGGGTCAAGTGTAAACCTCATGCCCCTCTCTGTAATGGAGAAATTAGGATCTTTGAGGTGCAAGCTGCAAAAATCTCACTAGAGATGGCAGACAACTCAAGAAAAACAAGCCTATGGACTTGTAGAGGATGTTCTGGTAAAAGTTGAAGACCATTACATTCCTACTGACTTCATAGTCCTAGAGACTGGGAAGTGCATGGATGAATCCATCATCCTTGGCAGACCCTTCCTAGCCACAGCAAAGCTGTGATTGATGTTGATAGAGGAGAGTTGATCATTCAAGTGAATGAAGAATCCTTGGTGTTTAAGGCCCAAGGAATCCCTCTATCATCATGGAGAGGAAGCATGAAGAGCTTCTCTCAAAACAGAGCCAAGCAGAGCCCCCACAGTCAAACTCTAAAGTTTGGTGTTGGGAGGCCACAACCAGCTTAAGTTTGGTGTTGAACCCCCACATTCAAACTCTAAGTTTGTGTTGGGAGGTTCCAACACGGTTCTGAGTATTTTCTGAGGCTCCAGAGTCCTCTGTCAAGCTAATGACATTAAAGAAGCGCTTGTTAGGAGGCAACCCAAGTTTTATAGCTAACTATTTTCTTTTGTTATTTATCTTTTTTTTTGTAGGTTGATGATCATAAGAAGTCACAAAATCATTGAAAAGCAAAAACAGAATGAAAAACAGGAAGAAAAACAGCACAACCCTGGAGGAAGAACTCACTGGCGTTTAAACGCCAGTGAGGCTAGCATTGGGCGTTTAACGCCCAGTCTGGCACCATTCTGGGCGTTTAACGCCAGAAAGGGGCACCAGACTGCGTTAAACGCCAGGAAAGGGCTAAGACCTGGCGTTAAACGCCAGAAATGGGCACCAGCCCGGCGTTTAACGCCAGAAATGGCTCAAAACGTGGATTTGATGCCATTGGTGCAGGGGATGACTTTTCCTTGACACCTAAGGATCTGTGGACCCACAGGATCCCCATAAACCCCACCACTCTTTCTCTTCTTCTTCACCATTCACCATCACCTCAACATCTCTTTCTCTTCACCACTCATCCATCCTTCATAACCACTACTTCTTCCCCTTCTGGCCGAACCACAAAGCCATCTCCCTCTCCTCCATTTCTTCTTCTACTCTTCTTCTTTCTTCTTTTGCTCGAGGACGAGCAAACCTTTTAAGTTTGGTGTGGTAAAAGCTTGCTTTTTGTTTTTCCATAACCATTTATGGCATCCAAAGCCGGTTCAAACTGAGAAGGCATGACCTCAAGCCATCACTAAGAAGAAGATGGAGCAAACAAGAGACCCCTCTCATCAAGAAATCCCTGAGATACCTCAAGGGATGCACTTTCCTCCACAAGACTATTGGGAGCAACTGAACACCTCCCTAGGAGATTAAGTTCCAACATGGGACAACTAAGGGTAGAGCACCAAGAACATGCCATCCTCCTCCATGAAATGGAGAAGATCAAAGGATCATGAGAGAGAGAGAGCAACAAAGACAAGGAAGAGACATTGAGGAGCTCAAGCACTCCATAGGATCTCAAGAGAAAGAAAGAGCCGCCATAACTAGGTGACCCGTTCTTTAATCTCCTTGTTCTTATTCTCCTTGTTCTCTATTCTTCTGTTTTTCGAATTTTAGTGCTTTATGTTTATCCATGTTTGTGTCTTATGATCATTAGTGTCTTAGTGTCTATGCCTTAAAGCTATGAATATGAATCCATCACTTTCTTAAATGAAAACTGTTTTTATTACAAAAGAACAAGAAGTACAGGATTTCAAATTCATCTTTAAAACTAGCTTAATTAGTTTGATGTGGTGACAATACTTTTGTTTTCTGAATGTATGCTTAAACAGTGCATATGTCTTTTGAATTTGTGGTTCATGATGTTAAAATTGTTGCTCTTGAAAGAATGATGAAAAAGGAGACATGTTACTGAGGATCTGAAAAATCAAAAATGATTCTTGAAGCAAGAAAAAGCAGTGATACAAAAAAAAAAAGAAAAAAAAGAAAAAAAAGAAAAAAACGAAAAAAAAGGGAGAAAGAGAAAAGAAAATAATAAAGCTGTGATCAAGGCAATAAGAGTGTGCTTAAGAACCCTGGACACCTCTAATTGGGGACTTTAGCAAAGCTGAGTCACAATCTGAAAAGGTTCACCCACTTATGTGTCTGTGGCATGTATGTATCCGGTGGTAATACTGGAAGACAGAGTGCTTTGGGCCACGGCCAAGACTCAATAAGTAGCTGTGTTCAAGAATCATCATACTTAACTAGGAGAATCAATAACACTATCTGGATTCGGAGTTCCTAAAGAAGCCAATCATTCTGAATTTCAAAGGATAAAGTGAGATGCCAAAACTGTTCGGAGGCAAAAGCTACTAGTCCCGCTCATCTAATTTGGAGCTAAGTTTCATTGATAATTTGGAGTCTATAGTATATTCTCTTCTTTTATCTTATTTTATTTTCAGTTGCTTGGGAAAGCAACAATTTAAGTTTGGTGTTGTGATGAGCGGATAATTTGTACGCTTTTTGGCATTGTTTTTAGTATGATTTTGGTAGTTTACTTGAGTTCTTAGTATATTTTATTAGTTTTTAGTTAAAATTCACTTTTCTGGACTTTACTATAGTTTGTGTGTTTTTCTGTGATTTCAGGTATTTTCTGGCTGAAATTGAGGGATCTGAGCAAAAATCTGATCCAGAGACTCAAAAGGACTGCAGATCTGTTGGATTCTGACCTCCCTGCACTCGAAGTGGATTTTCTGGCGCTACAGAAGCCCAATTGGCGCGCTCTCAACGGCGTTGGAAAGTAGACATCCTGGCTTTCCAGCAATATATAATAGTCCATACTTTGCCCAATATTTGATGGCCCAAACCGGCGTTCAAAGTCACCTACAGAAATTCCAGCGTTAACGCCGGAACTGGCACCTAATGGGAGTTAAAACGCCCAAACTGGATAAAAGCTGGCGTTAACTCCAAGAAGAGTCTCTACACGAAAATGCTTCATTGCTCAGCCCAAGCACACACCAAGTGGCCCGGAAGTGGATTTTTAGTCATTTACTCATCTCTGTACACCCTAGGCTACTAGTTCTCTATATATAGGACCTTTTACTATTGTATTTATCATCTTTGGACATCTAGTTCTTAGATCATTGGGAGGCTGGCCTCACGGCCATGCCTAGACCTTATTCTTATGTATTTTCAACGGTGGAGTTTCTACACACCATAGATAAGGTGTGGAGCTCTGCTGTACCTCGAGTATTAATGCAATTACTATTGTTCTTCCATTCAATTCCGCTTGTTCTTTGTCCAAGATATCACTTGTTCTTCAACATGATGAAGGTGATGATTGACGCCCATCACCATTCACCCATGAACAAGGGGACGGACAACCATTTTGTCTACAAGCATCTGAGGCTTAGTGAATATCTCTTGGATTCCTGATTGCACGATGCATGGTTGATCGCCTGACAACCGAGTGCTCGCCTGACAAACGAGCCAACCATTCCGTGAGATCAGAGTCTTCGTGGTATAAGCAGGACCTGATGGCAGCATTCAAGAGAATCCGGAAGTCTAACTTGTCTGTGGTATTCTGAGTAGGATTCAATGATTGAATGACTGTGACGTGCTTCAAACCTGTAACCTACTGGCGTTAGTGACAGACGCAAAAGAGTGATTCTATTCCGGTAGGGGAGGGAACCAAACGGTGATTGGTAGTACTGTGACAGAGTACGTGCATTAGCTTTCACTGCGCGGATGGGAGGTAGCTGCTGACAACAGTGAAACCCTACACGAGCTTGCCATGGAAAGGAGTAAGAAAGGATTGGATGAAGACAGTAGGAAAGCAGAGAGACGGAAGGGAAGGCATCTTCATACACTTGTCTGAAGCTCTTACACCAATGATATACATAAGTATCACTATCTTTATATTCTATTATTTTCGTTCATCATCTATACCCATTTGAGTCTGCCTGACTGAGATTTACAAGGTGACCATAGCTGCTTCATACCACCAATCTCCGTGGGATCGACCCCTACGCGTAAGGTATTACTTGGACGACCCAGTGCACTTGCTGGTTAGTGTGCGAAGTTGTAGTGATCACAATTTCGCGCACCAGGCACCATGACCTTCGAGATGGCCTGTGTGACCTAGGGTCAAGCATAAACCTCATGCCTCTCTCTGTAATGGAGAAGCTAGGGATCTTTGAGGTACAAGCTGCAAGAATCTCACTAGAGATGGCAGACAATTCAAGAAAACAAGCTTATGGACTTGTAGAGGATGTTCTGGTAAAGATGAAGACCATTACATCCCTGCTAATTCATAGTCCTAGAGACTGGGAAGTGCATGGATGAATCCATCATCCTTGGCAGACCCTTCCTAGCCACAGCAAAGGCTGTGATTGATGTGACAGAGGTGAATTGATCATTCAAGTGAATGAAGAATCCTTGTGTTTAAGGCTCAAGGATAGCCCTCTGTAACCATGTAGAGGAAGCAAGAAGAAGAGCTTCTCTCAAAACAGAGTCAAACAGAGCCCCCACAGTCAAACTCTAAGTTTGGTGTTGGGAGGCCACAACCAAATTCTAAGTTTGGTGTTGAACCCCCACATTCAAACTCTAAGTTTGGTGTTGGGAGGTTCCAACATTGCTCTGAACATCTGTGAGGCTCCATGAGAACCCGCTGTCAAGCTACTGACATTAAAGAAGCACTTGTTGGGAGGCAACCCAATGTTATATTTATCTATTTTCGTTGTTATTTATGTTTCTGTAGGTTGATGATCATGTGATGTCACAAAATCAATTGAAAAAGCAAAAAAACAGAATGAAAAATAGAAGAAAAATAGCACACCCTGGAGGAAAACTTGCTGGCATTTAAACGCCAGTGAAGACAGCATAATGGGCGTTTAACGCCTAGTCTGGTACCATTCTGGGTGTTAAACGCCAGAAAGGTGCCAGACTGGCGTTTAACGCCAGGAATGGGCAAGAAGCTGGCGTTAAACGCCAGAAAAGGGCAGCAGCCCGGCGTTTAATGCCAGGATTGGCAGAAAGGGCATTTTGCACGCCACTTGGTACTAGGATGAGCTATCCTTGACACCTCAGGATCTGTGGACCTCATAGGATCCCCACCTACCCCACCACTCTCTCTCTTCTTCACCCATTCACCAATCACCTCAATACGCTTCCCCAAAAACCCTTCACTATCAAATCCCACCATTCTCTTTACCACTCACATCCATCCTTCATAAAACCCCACCTACCCCACCATCCAAATTCAAACCACTTTCCCTCCTAAACCACCCATAATGGCCGAACCATACCCCCCTCTCCACTCCTATATAAACCCATCTTCACTCCTTCATTTTCACACACCTAAGCACTACTTCTCCCCTTGGCCGAAACACAAAGCCCCACTCCATCTCCTCTATTTCTTCTTCTTCTACTCTCTTTTTTTTCTTTTGCTCGAGGACGAGCAAACTTTCTAAGTTTGGTGTGGTAAAAGCATTGCTTTTTGTTTTTACATAACCATTTATGGCACCTAAGGCCGGAGAAACCTCTAGAAAGAGGAAAGGGAAGACAAAAGCCTCCACCTCCGAGTCATGGGAGATGGAGAGATTCATCTCAAGGGTGCATCAAAACCACTTCTATGAAGTTGTGGCCATGAAGAAGGTGATCCCGAGGTCCCTTTCAAACTCAAAAAGAGTGAATATCCGGAGATCCAACATGAGATCCGAATAAGAGGTTGGGAAGTTCTTACCAATCCCATTCAACAAGTCGGAATCTTAATGGTTCAAGAGTTCTATACCAATGCATGGATCACCAAGAACCATGATCAAAGTGTGAACCCGGACCCAAAGAATTGGCTTACAATGGTTCGGGGGAAATGCTTAGATTTTAGTCCAAAAAATGTAAGGTTGGCATTCAACTTGCCATGATGCAAGGAGATGAACACCCCTACACTAGAAGGGTCAACTTTGATCAAGGTTGGACCAAGTCCTCATAGACATTTGTGAAGAGGGCACTCAATGGAAGAGAGATTCAAAAGGGAAGCCAGTTCAACTGAGAAGGCATGACCTCAAGCCCGTGGCTAGGGGATGGTTGGAGTTTATCCAACGCTCAATTATTCCCACTAGCAACCGGTCCGAAGCTTCTATAGACTGGGCTATCATGATTCATAGCATCATGATTGGAGAGGAAGTAGAAGTTCATAAGGTTATATCCCAAGAGCTTTATAAGGTGGCGGACAAGTCCTCTACCTTGGCAAGGTTAGCCTTCCTCATCTCATTTGCCACCTCTGTAATTCAGTGGAATTAACATAGAGGGAGACATCCTCATTGACGAGGACAAGCCCATCACTAAGAAGAGGATGGAGCAAACAAGAGATCCCACTCATGGACATGAGGAGATTCCTCATCATGAAATCCCTAAGATGCCTCAAGGGATGCACTTTCCTCCACAAAACTATTGGGAGCAAATCAACACCTCCCTAGGAGAATTGAGTTCCAACATGGGACAACTAAGGGTGGAGCACCAAGAACATTTCATCCTCCTCCATAAAATTAGAGAAGATCAAAGAATCATGAGAGAGGAGCAACAAAGGCAAGGAAGAGACATTTGAGCTCAAGCACTCCATAAGATCTTCAAGAGGAAGATCAAGTCGCCATCACTAAGGTGGACCCGTTCTTTAATCTCCTTGTTCTTTATTTTTTCTATTTTTTAGAAAATTATGCTTTATGTTTTATTTATGTTTGTGTCTTATGATCATTAGTGTCTTAGTGTCTATGCCTTAAAGTTATGAATGTCCTATGAATCCATCACCTTTCTTGAATGAAAAATGTTCTTAATTGAAAAAGAGAAGAATTGCATGAATTTCGAATTTTATAACAGATTAATGTGGTGGCAATACTTTTGATTTCTAAATGTATGCTTGAACAGTGCATATGTCTTTTGAATTTGTTGTTCATGAATGTTAAAATTGTTGGCTCTTGAAAGAATGATGAAAAAGGAGAATGTTACTGAGGATCTGAAAATCATAAAAATGATTCTTGAAATAAGAAAAAACAGTGAATTTTAAAAAAAAAGAAGAGCAAGCAGAAAAAAGCCAATAGCCCTTAAACCAAAATGCAAGGATAATAAAAAGGATCCAAGGCTTTGAGCATCAGTGGATAGGAGGGCCTACAGGAATAACATCCTGGCCTAAGCGGATAAACCAAGCTGTCCCTAACCATGTGCTTGTGGCGTGAAGGTGTCAAGTGAAAACTTGAGACTGAGTGGTTAAAGTCGTGATCCAAAGCAAAAGAGTGTGCTTAAGAACCATGGACACCTCTAATTGGGGACTCTAGCAAAGCTGAGTCACAATCTGAAAAGGTTCACCCAGTTATGTGTCTGTGGCATGGATGTATCCGGTGGTAATACTGGAAAACAGAGTACTTTGGGCCACGACCAAGACTCATAAAGAAGCTGTGTTCAAGAATCATCATACTTAACTAGGAGAATCAATATACTATCCGGATTCTGAGTTCCTATAGAAGCCAATCATTCTGAACTTCAAAGGATAAAGTGAGATGCCAAAACTGTTTAGAGACAAAAGCTAAGAGCCCCGCTTATCTAATTAATACTGATCTTCATAGATGTTTTGGAATTCATTGTATATTCTCTTCTTTTTATCTTATTGATTTTCAGTTGCTTGAGGACAAGCAACAATTAAGTTTGGTGTTGTGATGAGCGGATAATTTATACGTTTTGGCATTGTTTTTAGTATGTTTTTAGTATGTTTTAGTTAGTTTTTACTATATTTTTATTAGTTTGTGGTTGAAATTTACTTTTTGGACTTTACTATGAGTTTGTATGTTTTTCTGCGATTTCAGGTATTTTCTGGCTGAAATTGAGGGACCTGAGCAAAAATCTGATTCAGAGGCTGAAAAGGACTGCAGATGCTGTTGGATTCTGACCTCCCTGCACTCGAAGTAAATTCTGGAGCTACAGAAGCCCAATGGGCGCGAACTTAATTGCGTTGGAAAGTAGACATTCAGGGCTTTCCAGCAATATATAATAGTTCATACTTTGCCCGAGATTTGATGGCCCAAAGCGGCGTTCCAAATCAGCTCTAGAATTCCCAGCGTTAAACGCCGGAACTGGCACAGAAGTGGGAGTTAACGCCCAAACTGGCACAAAAGCTGGCGTTTAACTCCAAGAAAAGTCTCTACACATGGAAGCTTCAATGCTCAGCCCAAGCACACACCAAGTGGGCCCGGAAGTGGATTTTTATGTCATTTACTCATTTTTGTAAACCCTAAGCTACTAGTTTTCTATAAATAAGACCTTTTGTATTGTATTTCATATGGTTCTTCTGGTTCCCTCTCTGGGGCCGAAGCCAATGATCACCATTATCACTTATGTATTTTCAAGGGTGGAGTTTCTACACACCATAGATTAAGGTGTGGAGCTCTGCTGTACCTCGAGTATTAATGCAATTACTACTATTTTCCATTCAAATCAGCTTATTCTTGTTCTAAGATTCATTCGCACCCAAGAACATGATGAATGTGATGATTATGTGACGCTCATCATCATTCTCACTTATGAGCACGTGCTTGACAACCACCTCCGTTCTACATGCAAACAAGGCTTGAATGTTTATCACTTGGATTCCTTAATCAGAATCTTCGTGGTATAAGCTAGAATCCATTGGCGGCCATTCTTGAGAATCCGGAAGGTCTAAACCTTGTCTGTGGTATTCTGAGTACGATTCAGGGATTGAATGACTGTGACAAGCTTCAAACTCGCGATTGTGGGGCCTTAGTGATAGACGCAAAAGAATCACTGGATTCTTTTCCGACATGATCGAGAACCGACAGATGAATAGCCATGCTGTGACAGAGCGCGTTGAACATTTTCACTGAGAGGACGAGACTGTGCCCAACATACAGCTTGCCATGGAAAGGAGTAAGAAGGCTTGGATGAAGACAGTAGGAAAGCAAAGAGACGGAAGGGACAAAGCATCTCCATACGCTTATCTGAAATTCTCACCAATGAATTACATAAGTATCTCTATGTTTTATTCATCTTTTAATTATCAATCCTCCATAACCATTTGAATCCGCCTGACTGAGATTTACAAGATGACCATAGCTTGCTTCATACCAACAATCTCCGTGGGATCGACCCTTACTCGCGTAAGGTTTATTACTTGGACGACCTAGTGCACTTGCTCGTTAGTTGTGCGAAGTTGTGATAAGGAGTTGAGATTGCATTTGAGCATACCATGTTGATGGCACCATTGATGATCACAATTTCGTGCACCACTCATCACCTCCCCAACAACAATAGTGTCAGCAGTTGGTTCCTCAGAGAGTGTGCGGAATATGTGCCTTCTATACTCATTACACTGATGATGGCCGCAGCTCCAACAAGAAGACAACACCTTGGCAGCTACCCGTAATTTTTATTACCGCCCCGAATCAAGGATACTATCAACAAGGCGACAATTATAACCAAGGTGGGAACTACAGTCAAGGTTGTAAAACAATTCCAACCAGGGATGGAGAGACAACTCCCATAAGGGTGGAGAGGTAACTCCAACCAAGGGTGGAGAGACAACTACAACAAAAGAGGCAGAGATAATGGTGGAAATCAGAGGTGGAAAAACAACAGCAATCAGCAGAACCGGTATCAATGATGCAAGTGCTATTTGCTATATTAGTTAGTTAGTTTAGTTGGTTTTAGCTTACTTTCACTCATTTTCTCTAAATAAACAAGTCCTTTATGAGTTTTATCTTCATGCATGAGAATATCAAGGAACATGTTGATTCTAACCAAATTCATGCAAATGATTTAGAGAATACATACATGAATGAATATGAATGAATCTCATGAAATTTATTGCATGAATTGGTAAGACTTTGAAGCTATTTCCTTTGTTGATGATAGGTGATGAAACAAGGAAGCATGGAAGCAAGAATGATGCAAGCTGGGCAAGAAGAAGAAAAGTTGGCGTTGCCAACTTGGGAATAGGGTGCGTTGTTGAGGACAACGCCAGGCAACCTTGAAGAACAAAAGTTGGCGTTGCCAACTTGAAGAAAGGGGCGTTGTTGAAGGCAACGCCAGGCAGCCCTGGAGAAGCAAATTTGGGCGTTGCCAACTCTAGAAGGGCGTTGCCAACGCCAATTTGTGAAGCAAGCAAGGCAGCCCTGGAGAGCAAATGTTGGTGTTGCCAACTTGGAGGAAGGAGTGAGTTGTTATGGGAAACGCACAAGGAACTTGGGCCATGAAGGAGTTTCGAGGGCGTTGCCAACGCCAAGAACTATTGGCGTGTCTCAAGGCAACGTACATGAGTGAGCTTGGCCCAAGAGGAGAAGAAGCTGGCGTTGCCAACGCCAGGAACCATAGGCGTTATTCAAGGCAACGCCAAGCAACAAATGGAGCCTTGAAGAGGAGCTCGAGGGCGTTGCCAACGCCAGGAACCATAGGCGTGTCCCTAGGCAACGCCACACAAGCAAACTTGGCCCAGGAAAATGAGATGCACGTTGCCAACGCCAAGTTATGAAGGCGTGTTCCTTGGCAACGTAGCAAGCAATTTTGGCACCAAAGGGGAGCTCGAGCACGTTGTTGAGCCAAGAAAGCATTGGCGTGTTTGGCAACAACGCCAGGAATGGTTGCTTGGCTAGGCACCAAGTCTTGGTGCCAACCAAGTTGCCAACGCCAGGAAGGGCACCAATCAAGTTGCCAACGCCAGGAAGGGCACCAACCAAGTTGCCAACGCCAGGAAGCCTTGCCATGCACGTTGCCAACGCCAGGAAGCCTTGCCATGCACGTTGCCAACGCCAGGAAGCCTTGCCATGTACGTTGCCAATGCCAGAAAGCCTTGCCATGCACGTTAACAATGCCAGGAAGCTTTGGATGGTGATGAATTGAGGTAGCACGTTGCCAACTTGGAATATAGGGGCGTTATCCACAACAACTCCAACAAGACAGCCTGACCATGTCCCCTTCAATGGAAGATATCTTGAGCTACAGAGATCCAAATTGAGTGCTTCCTGTTGCGTTGGAAAGCTAACATTCAGAGCTTTCCAACCATATATAATAGTCCATGGTGGAGCACAAAACTGAAGCCAAACCAGAGTCATCTTTAGGCCCTAAAAACAAGAACATGAAGTTGAAATTCAAGAAGGCTAGAGATGAGCCCTGGAGGGGGGCACGAGCACGTTGCCAACGTGCTAGCAAGGGGGCGTGTTTTGCAACAACGCCAGCCCCAAGTCCCTGCCTTGGGAGGGTAGGCACGGGCACGTTGCCAACTTGGGAGTGAAGGTGCGTTTTTGGCAACAACTTGGCAGCTTAACCTTACCTTCTTTGAGGAAGCATAACTTGAGCTAGGAAAGTCCAATTGAGGTGATTCCAGTGGCATTAGAAAATAGACATCAAGAGCTTTCCAATGATAGTAGTCCATATTGAAGCAGAAGGTTGACACTCAAATTCTGGGCTACATTTAGCATGAAAGTAGAGCCAAGAAGAGGAAAAGCAAGTTGTTAGCAACAACTTGGGCTAGCAACGCCCAAGTCTCAAACTTCACTTCCAGGAAATTGTGATGCACGTTGCCAACGTGCACTAAGGCCAGCGTTATTGACAAAAACGCCAGGCCAATGGGCCAGAAGCATGATGAATGAACTCTTCCTTTCCAAGTCTAGCAACACTTCTTCCGATTGAGCCAAGAATTCAACAAAGAGGAAGCCCATATTTCCAACCCAATTCAAGATCTTTGAAAGAGTTTTGAGACTAGTATAAATAGATTTTGAGTTTGTACTTTTAGGAGACTTTTGACACTTAGAACTTTTCATACTTTAGCACTTTTACTTGAGAACTCTTTAGCACTTCCGGGAGGATACCTGGAGAGCATTTCTGGGTTCTTCTTGGAACTTCTCTTCTTCATTTCTTAAGCTTTAAGCATTTCATTATTCTTCTTCATCTTTCTTGGCAATTTAGTTTAATTTTGTTTATGGCAATTGTTGTTGAAATTGGAGCAATGACTCACTAAACCCACTTTCATTAGGGGAAGAGCTCTGCTTGTTGGAATGAATTGGTGAACTCATCTTTTCCTCCTCAATTCTAGTGGTTGATCTAAAGAGGGAACTCTTGATCTTCAAAGATTCAACCACCATCGAGAGAGGGGTTAATCTATATGAATTATGTGGTGAATTTGAGGAATGAGCCACATAATTCAGTTTAGAGTTCATCCTTTCATGATTTCTTTAATCAATATACCTTGGTTAGTATGTGAGATGTAACTCTCCTTGGTTGAGATTATGGGAATTGTGTGGCTGGATTAGATTTGAGCTTCATCTTTCTCATGAACAATTAGATCACGAGAGTGGCAATTGGTTATGTTGAGAGAGATTGAATCACCAAGAGATTGGGATTTAATCACCCACTTGCCATGGATCTATACCCATGATTGAGAAGGATTTGACTAACATCAATTCATGAAAACTAGCATCTCTAATCCCTAATGATCCTCTCTATCATTACTTCTTATTTCTTTTGCTTCTAGTTATTTGATTACCCATAACCCAATTCCCTTTTACATTTTGTCAATTTATTATTCTTGTCATCTACATTTCGTTCCTTAATTCTTGCTATTTACTCTTATGTTCTTTAAATTTCTGCACCCTTTAATTCCTTGCCATTTATCTTTGATGTCATTTAAGTTTCTTGCAATTTAAGTTTCAGTTATTTACTCTCATTTTATTTCTATATTCTAGTTCTTTACATTCTTTGCCATTTAAATTCTTGCAATTATGCTCAAAAGTCACATGCTCATAAAATCAAAACTATGTTCGCTTGACTAAATCTACCATTTAACTAAAGTTGCTTAATCTACCAATCCTCGTGGGATCGACCTCACTCCTAGTGAGTCTTATTACTTGATGCGACCCGGTATACTTGCCGGTTATACGTGAAATCTAATTTTCACGTATCAAGTTTTTGGCGCCGTTGCCGGGGATTGATTAGATTGACAATGATTAAGTGAAAGGTGGTTTAGATTGAGCATTTTTTTAGTTTTTGTTAAGCCTACTAACTGTTTGATACTTTGTTTCATAACCCCAATTCCACTCTTTTAGAGTGTCTCACTTGTGATTTTGGTTTTGTTTGTGTATGTCAGGAACTAATAGACGTAATATTGAGGACGAGAGAACTCTCCGAAGGATAAGGAGAGCAGAAAGAGGAAAGGGAATAGTTGGTGAAGAGGAGTCAGAGGAGAAGATCAAGTCATGGAGGATGAGATGCACAATCCTCCTGGAGGGGTCAACAACAATGATGGACCACCTAGAAGGGTGTTATCTTCATATACTATCCCTGATCCAAGACATTGTGGGAGCAGTATTGCTACACCAAATGTTCATGCCATAACTTTGAGTTGAACCTCAGCTCATCACTTTGGTACAGAACAATTGCTCTTATGGAGGGGGACCTCTTGAAGACCCAAATCAACATCTATCTGTTTTTCTGAGGATATGCAATACAGTGAAGACAAATGGAGTGCATCCAGATGTCTACAAACTGCTACTATTTCCATTCTCTTTGAGGGACAAGGCCACCAATGGCTAGAGTCATTCCCCAAGGAAAGCCTCAACAATTGGAACGATGTGATGGGCAGATTTCTAGCAAAGTTTTACCCACCTCAAAGAATCATCAAGTTGAAGACAGAGGTACAAAATTCAGGCAAATGGAAGGGGAGTCATTGTATGAAGCCTGGGAAAGATATAAGGCACTCATGAGAAGATGTCCACCTGACATGTTTAGTGACTGGGTCAAACTCCAAAACTTCTATGAAGGTTTAAACTTAGAAGCAAGGAAAGGACTAGACTACTCATCAGGAGGATCACTCAACATGATGAAAACTGCTGAGGAGGCTCAAGACCTCATTGAGATTGTGGCAAACAATCAATATTATTACTCATCAGAGAGGCAGCATAATCTGACCCCAAAGAAAGGTGTAATGGAGCTTGAAGGTGTTGATGCTATCTTGGCACAAAATAAGTTAATGCACCAACAAATCCAACAACAAATGGAGATGATAACAAAGAGAATGGATGGTTTGCAACTTGCAGCAGTGAACACAACAAATCAATCATCACTTGAATGGGGCCAAGGTGAAGGGACCACTGTTGAACAACCACAAGAACAAGTTCAATACATGCAGAATACTTCAAATTCTCAGGATGAATTCATGGTGATACATACAACTCATCTTGGAGAAATCATCCCAATCTAAAGTGGGGTGAAAACCATTGGCAAAAGAACAACAACCACAATCACTCCCGCAACACAAATAACCAAAATCACCATGCCAACAACACTAACCAATATAGAAAAACACAAAACACATATCAACACCCTCATAATAACTCACAAATTACCAAAGCAACTTCTCTGCACCATCACCCAACTCACAAAATTACCACACTAATCCACCCAACAACCTCCAACAACAATCAACCCCCATCATACCCCCAATTGACCATCATGAAACTAGAATCTCAAGTCTTGAAGCAACCTTGCAAGCACTTGCTCAAACCACTCAAGCCTTAGCTAAGGGACACAAGGAACATGAGGTCATCATGAAGAATATTGAGAGACAAGTGGGACAATTAGCCAAACAAGTCGAGCGACCAACCAATGTTCTCCCAAGTGACATAATACCCAACCCAAGAGAAGAATGTAAGGCTCTGCAGTTAAGGAGTGGCAAGGTAGTTGGTGAAAGTTCGAATAAAGAAGCAACAAAACCCAAAGAGGAGATACAAGTGGAAAGGCAGGATGAGGAAAAGGATTCAACATCTAACAAAGGCAAAGAAGTTGTCAAGCCACAAGGCAACCCACCCAGACAAAGAAGCCACAATAATAGCAATGAGAGCGTGAATCCACAACAAGAAAACAAAAATGAAGGAGTAAAAGCCTATGTACCCAAGCTTCCATACCCAACTAGGATACATAAAGGAGCAAAGGACCAACAATTCCCAAGGTTCTTAGAAATCTTCAAAAAACTTGAAATCAACATCCCATTGGCAGAAGCTCTGGAACAGATGCCACTATATGCAAAGTTTCTTAAGGAATTGATCACCAAGAAGAGAAGTTGGCAAGAAAAAGAAACGGTGGTTCTCAATCAAGAGTGCAGTGCCATCATTCAAAAAGGGCTACCTCCAAAACTAAAAGATCCTGGCAGCTTCCTCATACCTTGCACGATTGGGAGCATGGCCGTTGACAAATCACTTTGTGATCTGGGAGCAAGCATTAACCTAATGCCCCTTACCATGATGAAGAAAATGATGATTGAAGAGCTTAAACCCACAAGGATGTCACTCCAACTTGCTAACAGATCCATCAAAATACCAAATGGAGTAGTTGAGAACCTCTTGGTGAAGGTGGGAAACTTCATATTCCCAGCTGATTTTGTGGTCCTAGACATGGATGAAGAGGGAAACAATTCAGTCATTCTGGTAGACCCTTTTGGCTACAGCTAGAACAATCATTGATGTGGAAAAGGGAGAGATGATTTTCAGAGTGCATGATGAGCAAATGACCATAAATGTCTTCAAAGCAATGCAACACCCTGTTGAGAAAGAAAATTGCATGAGGATTGATGTAGTAGACTCTTTGGTTGAAGAAGTGCTTGACACAAACCATCAAATGAAACAAGAGGAAGTCCATGACATCAAGGGACAAGAAGGGAACAAATTGGAAGCATCAAAGGAACCAAGTGAAGCTACGAAAGAAGAGGCACCACAACAAGAGTTGAAACCACTACCCCCTCATCTTAAATATGCATTCCTTGGTGAGAAGGACAGCTTCCCAGTGATCATCAATTCTACATTGAGTGCAGAAGAAGAAGAAAAGCTCCTTGTAGTATTGAAAGCTCACAAAGAGGCGTTGGGATGGACCATTGATGACTTGAAAGGCATAAGCCCTGCCGTATGCATGCACAAGATACTCTTAGAGGAGGGTTCCAAACCGGTGGTACAACCCCAAAGAAGATTGAATCCTACAATGAAGGAGGTTGTTCAAAAGGAAGTCCTGAAGTTGTGTAAAGCTGGGATCATCTACCCTATATCTGACAGCCCTTGGGTCAGTCCAGTGCAAGTAGTGCCTAAGAAAGGGGGGATGACTGTCATTGTTAATGAGAAGAATGAGCTTATTCCAACACGAACAGTGACAGGGTGGAGGATGTGCATAGACTATAGGAGGCTGAATGATGCCACACGAAAAGATCACTTTCCTCTACCTTTCATTGACCAGATGCTTGAAAGGTTGGCTGGCCATGCCTATTACTGTTTTCTTGATGGATATTCTGGATATAATCAGATAGTGGTTGACCCCATGGATCAAGAGAAGACTTCCTTTACTTGTCCCTTTGGAGTCTTTGCATATAGGAGAATGCCATTTGGACAGTGTAATGCCCCAGCTACCTTTCAAAGGTGCATGCTATCAATCTTCTCAGACATGGTAGAAAAATTTATTGAAGTCTTTATGGATGATTTCTCTGTTTTTGGTGATTCCTTCAATACTTGCTTGCATCATCTTACCCTAGTCTTGAAAAGGTGCCAAGAAACCAATTTAGTTTTGAATTGGGAGAAGTGCCATTTCATGGTACCCGAAGGCATTGTTCTTGGTCACAAAATTTCAAGAAAGGGGATAGAAGTTGACAAGGCAAAAGTAGAAATTATAGAAAAACTTCCTTTGCCAACTAGTGTGAAAGCCGTTAGAAGTTTCTTGGGGCATGCTGGATTTTATAGGAGATTCATCAAAGATTTTTCCAAAATAGCAAAGCCACTAAGCAATTTGCTGGTGGCAGACAATCCTTTTATCTTTGATGATGAATGCAAACATGCTTTTGAAACTCTAAAAGCTAAGCTCACCACAGCACCAATCATCACACCCCCAAGTTGGGGACTACCTTTTGAACTCATGTGTGATGCAAGCAACCTTGCAATCGGTGCTGTGTTGGGGCAGAGGAAGGAAAAGAAGCTTCATGTTATCTACTATGCAAGCAAGGTATTGAATGAAGCTCAAAGAAACTACACCACAACAGAGAAAGAGCTACTAGCTGTGGTATATGCCTTTGATAAGTTTAGACAATATTTGATTGGATCCAAAGTCTTAGTGTATACTGATCATGCTGCTATTAAGTATCTTATGTCAAAACAGGATGCCAAACCAAGGCTAATCAGATGGGTGCTACTCCTACAAGAGTTTGACATTGAGATAAAAGATAGAAAGGGCAATGAAAATCAAGTTGCTGATCACTTATCAAGGGTACCACAAGATGCATGCCAAGACAACCTTCCATCAATAAATGAAGAATTTCCAGATGAGCACCTCTTGCAAATTCAACATGTCCCTTGGTTTGCAGACATGGCCAACTACAAGGCCGGAAGAATCATTCCACAAGAGTACACAAAACAACAAGTCAAGAAGCTGCTGCATGAGGCTAAGTTCTTCTTCTGGGATGAGCCATTCTTGTTCAAAAGATGCCCGGATGGAATGATAAGAAGATGTGTGTCAGAAGGAGAGATGAAGGACATACTATGGCATTGTCACAACTCTAGTTATGGTGGTCATTTTGGAGCTGAAAGAACAGCTGCAAAGGTCCTTCAAAGTGGTTTCTACTGGCCCTCAATCTTCAAGGATGCTAGAGAGTTTGTGAGTCATTGTAATGAATGTCAAAGAATAGGGGGTTTGTCAAAGAAAAATGAGATGCCTCAGAAGTTCATTTTAGAAGTGGAACTCTTTGATCTGTGGGGAATAGATTTCATGGGACCCTTCCCCCCATCTTACACATTCAAATACATTTTGGTAGCAGTAGAATATGTCTCCAAATGGGTAGAAGCCATAGCCACCACCACATGTGATACCAACGTGGTCTTGCAATTCCTCAAGAAGAACATCTTCACTAGATTTGGAGTGCCCAAAGGACTCATAAGTGATGGGGGAAGCCACTTCTGCAACAAGCAACTAAACTCTCTACTCCACAAATATGGTGTTACCCACAAAGTTGCCACACCATATCACCCACAAACCAATGGGCAAGCTGAACTTGCCAACAGAGAGCTAAAAAGGATCTTGGAGAAAACTGTGGGAACAACAAGAAAAGATTGGGTTAGGAAGCTGGATGATGCACTTTGGGCATATAGGACAGCCTTCAAGACACCCATAGGAAAATCTCCATTTCAGCTGGTGTATGGAAAGGCATGCCACCTCCCTGTGGAGCTTGAACATAAGGCCTTTTGGGCCACCAAACTTCTGAATTTAGATGCTCAAGCAGCAGGAGAGAAAAGGTTGCTACAACTCAATGAACTTGAGGAGTTCAGATTGGAGGCATATGAAAATGCCAAAATATACAAAGAGAGAGCAAAGAGATGGCATGATAAGAGGATCTCTCAAAGAACATTAGAACCAGGCCAAAAGGTGTTGTTATTCAATTCAAGATTGAAGATCTTTCCTGGGAAGCTGAGATCTAGATGGACTGGTCCGTACACCATCACCAAAGTATCACCTCATGGCTATGTCGAATTACTTGATGAAGCCTCAAAACAAACCTTCACAGCTAATGGACATAGGGTGAAGCACTATTTTGGTGGCCCTTGGAGCAAGGAAGAGAGTGTGCAACTCTTAACATGAGCAAAGAAGTTGCAGTGTCGAGCTAAGGACAATAAACAAAGCGCTTCATGGGAGGCAACCCATGCACAGGGAGTCTTTTATTTTCATACTTTAGTAGTCAATAATGATTAAGTAGACTAGTACATGGTGTATGCAAGGCACTAAGTTTGGTGTGGCCAATCTTGAAGTAATGGCAAAAGTGTGTTCTACAACACTTAGCCACAAACTAAGTTTGGTGTCCATACATACACGAAAATGCTAGACTATGAAAGTACAGTCATCACTTTAGTTATATATATATATAAAAAAAAAAACGTGAAATAGCATATAATGTAGGTAAATTACTAAGTTTGATGTGGCTATCTTTGAAATTAATTCCATAGAACACTCAGTCACAAACTAAGTTTGGTGTCTTTACTTACATTACTAATGCTAGAAAAAAATTAGATTAGGAAATCAAATCATAAATTTTAATTTTAGTTTAGTCAATTTTGCATAGGAATATCATCATAAGTTGTTAGCTAGTAATGTCACTTTAAGAATCTCAAGCTTTTGGAATTTTGTTGCAGGAAAGAAAGAAAGAAGTGATGGGGAATCTTGGAAGCATATAATGAAAGAAAGAAAGAAGTGATGGGGAATCTTGGAGAGTGAGGTCACGGATACACAAGGAAGGGAAGTCACATGAGTTTGAACTTTGTGCATGGGGAAAAACAACTCAACATGCATTGGGCACAAGGAAGCATGCTCCCCATGCTATGACCGAGCATCTCACCACGGAAACCACTAGAACCATGCACCCCCACCAAATTTCACTTTAAATACTTCAACCATATTCATCAAACCTCACTTTCCCTCACTCATCCTTCTACCCCCCATAACCTCATTTCATCACCCGAAGTCACACTACACCCCTAACTCATTCCATGTTTCCTATATTCTTGCCTTAGGCCTAATCTTTACCCAACAAAACTCATGAAGCACTACATCCCCTCACATAACCGAAACACTCCACCTCCCCTCACCATCATTTTCTAGCTTGCCTAAGTCACGTTGCTCATCATATACCCCTTCCATTCACAACCATTTTCCTTGTGCTTGAGGACAAGCATTCATCTAAGTTTGGTGTGGAAGATTCAACCCTTGCAAGTGAATTTCAATGGCCTCATCATCAAGGGATAGGAGAGGAGATGAAGGACAAGACACCTTTGATCAAAGAAGATTCAAATCCAAACACAATGAGCGGATCTTCAGTTGGATGTCAAGCAAAGATGTTGTTCCGGAGTTACCTTTCAAGCTAAGAAAAGATGAATACCCTGAGATACAAAAAATAATCAGAAAAAGGGGATGGGAGCTTCTCTGTGACCAACCTCAAGAAGTGAGCATGCTTTTCATCCATGAGTTCTACACTAATGTGATAAGAGAATATGATGATGAAGAACCATACATGAGTTATGTAAGAGGTGTGACTGTTGATTTTAGCCCGGACACCATCAGCAGGGTGCTAAAGGTCAAGGCAAAACAGTTCAAACGAGCTAGCTATGAAGAAAGGGTTGAAAATGACCCAAGATATGTGGATGTGGTGAGTGACTTATGCAGAATAGGCACGGATTGGGTGTTGGATTCACATGGACAACCACTCAAACTTCGGAGAGGTGATCTCATACCTCAAGCAAAAGGATGGCATGACATAGTGAGGAGATCATTGATGTTCACTTCAAATAATTCTGAGGTAACGGTGAATAGAGCAATAATGATCCATTGTATAATGAAAGGAGGGGAGATCAATGTTGGAGACATTATAGCCAAGAACATCATTGACATAGCTCAAAAAGTCAAACAGGACAGCTGGCTAGGATATCCTAGTACTATTCTGCGCCTATGTGAAGAAGCTGGAGTGCCTCTGGAAGAATTTGGAGAAACTGATGTGGTCTGTTGGAAAACCTCTTACTCGAGAAAGGTTGGAATTCATCACCACAACCCAATTGGAAAGGCAACCTTTAGCAAGAAGGAAGAAAAGGAAAGAGACAAGACAAGAGGAGGAGCCTCAAGAAATGGAAGAGCCTCATACTTTAAACATGAACCAACTCCAAGCCGCTTTAGAAGGAATTTCTGGGCAATATTCACAAATTCAAAGAAGCCAAGAGGAACAAGCTCAACAACAAAGGGACCTTTGGCAATTGATGGATCAACAAAGAGGGGTTCAAGTTCAATGGATGAACCAACAAAATGAATACCAAGCACACATGATGGAACTACAACAAGAACAATATGCCAAGATGCATGAAGCCATCAACAATTCAACTGTTGAATATGGAAAAGCCATGGAGAAAGTAATACAAGAACAAGCTCAACTAAGGAAGAGCAAGCTCAGCAAAGGGAGCTTCTCCATAGGTTGGATGCTAGACATGATACATTTCACAAAGATTTCAATGAAAGCAGAATGTTCAGGGAAGCCAGGCATAAAGACAGCTTGACTATGATATATGCACCCAAGAAAAGCTCAATTACCTCTGTTCCACACCCCCATTACTCAACCCACAAATTAAAACCTTTAATGAAGCTCGCAGATATTTGAAGAGCAGGAACTTGCAAGGGTGAGATTTAATCAACAGAGGCTACAGGAGACAATGATAAGCTCAGGAATTTGGCAAAAGAGGATCCAAAGGGGGATTTAACAACAAAGCAACAAGGAGAGTTAGAAGTAAAAAGAAAGAAGATCCAAAGGGGGGATTCAACAACAAAACAACAAGGAGAGTGAGGAAGAAAAAGAAAGAAGATCCAAAGGGGGCAGGAAAGCAAGGAGAATCAAGCAAAGGAAAAGGGACATGAAGACTAAAGGTGGTGAAGTTCCTTGTTTTCTTTATGTTATTAAATAAAGATGTATGTCTGAAATATGGTATACTCTAGGATGCATTTTCTTTTTGAAGCATTGTCTTTTATGTTGCCCATTCCATGCATCACCACTCACAGATTTGGAATGGTTGCTTGTCTTAAGTACTTTTACTTGTCAATGGAATAAAAGATGTAGTTTGAGCAAGAACAGAGAGAATTCTAGCTTAAAAGATCATGTTGTCCCATGAGAAAAGTGCTAGCATACATTTATTGTGAAAGAATCAAGGCTCAATGAATCAAAAGAATGCTTGCTTATACAAAACTAGTTTGGTTAAGGATCACAAAGACTTTATCAGTAATAGCACAAATAACCTTGACAATAAAGAAAAACAGAAGATAAAGAATGAAAGGCTAGGCATCAATGACAAAGTTTGGATATGTGTCTGTGGTGATTGATGTTAGAGATATTGGGCTAGTAAATCCGAGGGGTGCTTCATCCCGATAACTTGAGTTAACTAACTCGGGATTATCGATTGAAAAATCACAATCAAGAGTAGCTCCTAACAGAACATTTAGCAACCCAAAGAGGTGCTGGACACCACTATCCAAACAAAAAATTTCATTATATGCTGTGATTGAATGTGTTAAGGAGAGAGGCTTGAGTTAGTAAATCTTTAAGAGTGTCTCAACACTTAACAACTTGAACCAAATGGTTTGGGATTGTGATTGAAAGCTTATGCTAAAGAGCCGCCTTAAGACAAGATTTCGAGCCAATTGAGGAAAAGAAAAGAAGAAAAGAAAAAGAAGCGAAAAAAAATGGTTCAAGGATCATGTGCTACGGTATAGAAAAAGGAAGTCTAGTGAAGTTAACCAATTTAGTATTGAAGCAAGCATTTTAATTGAAAAATTGAATAGCCATGTTTATTACAATAAATAAGGATCACACAAATGAGGAGACATGTTCAATGAAAAATTCTTCTCTGGAAAAACATTCAACTCTTACATCTTAGATTCTTGTGACAAAGTCTTATATTTTGCTTGAGGACAAGCAACGCTTTAAGTTTGGTGTTGTGATGCAATTGCATAGTTGCTATATTAGTAGTTAGTTTAGTTGGTTTTAGCTTATTTCACTCATTTTCTCTAAAATAAACAAGTCCTTTTATGAGTTTTATTTTCAGGCATGAGAATATCAAGGAACATGTTGATAGCAAATTCATGCAAATGATTTAGGAATACATACATGAAATGAATATGAATCTGAAATATATTGCATGAATTGGTAAGACTTTGAAGCTATTTCCTTTGTTGATGATAGGTGATGAAACAAGGAAGCATGGAAGCAAGAATGATGCAAGCTGGGCAAGAAGAAGAAAAGTTGGCGTTGCCAACTTGGGAATAGGGTGCGTTGTTGAGGACAACGCCAGGCAACCTTGAAGAACAAAAGTTGGCGTTGCACAAGGAACTTGGGCCATGAAGGAGTTTCGAGGGCGTTGCCAACGCCAAGAACTATTGGCGTGTCTCAAGGCAACGTACATGAGTGAGCTTGGCCCAAGAGGAGAAGAAGCTGGCGTGCCAACGCCAGGAACCATAGGCGTTATTCAAGGCACGCCAAGCAACAAATGGAGCCTTAAAGAGGAGCTCGAGGGCGTTGCCAACGCCAGGAACCATAGGCGTGTCCCTAGGCAACGCCACACAAGCAAACTTGGCCCAGGAAAATGAGATGCACGTTGCCAATGCCAAGTTATGAAGGCGTGTTCCTTGGCAACGTAGCAAGCAATTTTGGCACCAAAGGGGAGCTCGAGCACGTTGTTGAGCCAAGAAAGCATTGGCGTGTTTGGCAACAACGCCAGGAATGGTTGCTTGGCTAGGCACCAAGTCTTGGTGCCAACCAAGTTGCCAACGCCAGGAAGGGCACCAATCAAGTTGCCAACGCCAGGAAGGGCACCAACCAAGTTGCCAACGCCAGGAAGCCTTGCCATGCACGTTGCCAACGCCAGGAAGCCTTGCCATGCACGTTGCCAACGCCAGGAAGCCTTGCCATGTACGTTGCCAATGCCAGAAAGCCTTGCCATGCACGTTAACAACGCCAGGAAGCTTTGGATGGTGAAGAATTGAGGTAGCACGTTGCCAACTTGGAATATAGGGGCGTTATCCACAACAACTCCAACAAGACAGCCTGACCATGTCCCCTTCAATGGAGGATATCTTGAGCTACAGAGATCCAAATTGAGTGCTTCCAGTTGCGTTGAAAAGCTAACATTCAGAGCTTTCCAACCATATATAATAGTCCATGGTGGAGCACAAAATTGAAGCCAAACCAGAGTCATCTTTAGGCCCTAAAAACAAGAACATGAAGTTGAAATTCAAGAAGGCTAGAGATGAGCCCTGGAGGGGGGCACGAGCACGTTGCCAACGTGCTAGCAAGGGGGCGTGTTTTGCAACAACGCCAGCCCCAAGTCCCTGCCTTGGGAGGGTAGGCACGGGCACGTTGCCAACTTGGGAGTGAAGGTGCGTTTTTGGCAACAACTTGGCAGCTTAACCTTACCTTCTTTGAGGAAGCATAACTTGAGCTAGGAAAGTCCAATTGAGGTGATTCCAGTGGCATTAGAAAATAGACATCAAGAGCTTTCCAATGATGTATAGTAGTCCATATTGAAGCAGAAGGTTGACACTCAAATTCTGGGCTACATTAGCATGAAAGTAGAGCCAGAAGAGGAAAAGCAAGTTGTTAGCAACAACTTGGGCTAGCAACGCCCAAGTCTCAAACTTCACTTCCAGGAAATTGTGATGCACGTTGCCAACGTGCACTAAGGCCAGCGTTATTGACAAAAACGCCAGGCCAATGGGCCAGAAGCATGATGAATGAACTCTTCCTTTCCAAGTCTAGCAACACTTCTTCCGATTGAGCCAAGAATTCAACAAAGAGGAAGCCCATATTTCCAACCCAATTCAAGATCTTTGAAAGAGTTTTGAGACTAGTATAAATAGATTTGAGTTTGTACTTTAGGAGACTTTGACACTTAGAACTTTTTCATACTTTTAGCACTTTTACTTGAGAACTCTTTAGCACTTCCGGGAGGATACCCGGAGAGCATTTCTGGGTTCTTCTTGGAACTTCTCTTCTTCATTTCTTAAGCTTTAAGCATTCATTATTCTTCTTCATCTTTCTTGGCAATTTAGTTTAATTTTGATTTATGGCAATTGTTGTTGAAATTGGAGCAATGACTCACTAAACCCCACTTTCATTAGGGGAAGAGCTCTGCTTGTTGGAATGAATTGGTGAACTCATTTTCCTCCTCAATTCTAGTGGTTGATCTAAAGAGGGAACTCTTGATCTTCAAAGATTCAACCACCATCGAGAGAGGGGTTAATCTATATGAATTATGTGGTGAATTTGAGGAATAAGCCACATAATTCAGTTTAGAGTTCATCCTTTCATGATTTCTTTAATCAATATACCTTGGTTAGTATGTGAGATGTAACTCTCCTTGGTTGAGATTATGGGAATTGTGTGGCTGGATTAGATTTGAGCTTCATCTCTTCTCATGAAAATTAGATCACGAGAGTGGCAATTGGTTATGTTGAGAGAGATTGAATCACCAAGAGATTGGGATTTAATCACCCACTTGCCATGGATCTATACCCATGATTGAGAAGGATTTGACTAACATCAATTCATGAAAACTAGCATCTCTAATCCCTAATGATCCTCTCTATCATTACTTCTTATTTCTTTTGCTTCTAGTTATTTGATTACCCATAACCCAATTCCCTTTTACATTCTGTCAATTTATTATTCTTGTCATCTACATTTCGTTCCTTTAATTCTTGCTATTTACTCTTATGTTCTTTAAATTTCTGCACCCTTTAATTCCTTGCCATTTATCTTTGATGTCATTTAAGTTTCTTGCAATTTATGTTTCAGTTATTTACTCTCATTTTATTTCTATATTCTAGTTCTTTACATTCTTTGCCATTTAAATTCTTGCAATTATGCTCAAAAGTCACATTGCTCATAAAATCAAAACTATGTTCGCTTGACTAAATCTACCATTTAACTAAAGTTGCTTAATCTACCAATCCTCGTGGGATCGACCTCACTCCTAGTGAGTCTTATTACTTGATGCGACCCGGTATACTTGCCGGTTATACGTGAAATCTAATTTTCACGTATCAATCAACAAAACCAAAGCCAGCCTTACCGAGCACCTTACCAAAGGCAAGCCCAGGCACCTCAAAACAACCAACAGCAAGCCCCTCAAATTACTTACCCCCCTTTCTCTTCCAATGACGAGTTGCTTCACTCTATTGCGCAAGGACAAAAGACCATGGAGAACACACTCAACTCTACCATAAACGGTATGAACTCTACTTTACAAGCTCTCGTCTCCCAGATAGAATCAATGACTACCCTCAACAGTCAACCTGCAAGCTCCAGTGCACTTCCTTCTCAGCCTTTACCTAACCCCAAAAGAGGAATCAATGCCATTACTTTAAGGTCCGGAACCACAATGTAAGAGAGGAGTCATGAGGAGCCAAGCTCAAAAGCAGACATCCCATTTAAGGACATTGTTGAGGTAGAGGAAGCTAAAGAAGAGGATAAAGTACAAGACATGGTTAAAGAAGAAGCGGCTCAACCGAGGAATGAAGCACTACAGGAAGATAAAGTTACCAGAGAAGCCATTCCCATTCCTTTTCCACACCTTGCTAGGAAGACTAGAAAGCAGATAGAGCTAGATCCCAAGATGGTAGAGATCTTCAAAAAGGATGAGGTAACCATTCCCCTTTTTGATGTTATTCATCAGGAACCTAAGTATGCTAAATTTCTAAAAGATTTATGCATGAATAAAGATAAAATACATGATTTAGAAACTATTCCTCTAGGTAGCTCTATTTCTGCTTTAATAGGTGCCATACCGGAAAAATGTGGGGATCCGGGTCCATGCATGGTTACTTGTACTATTGAGAGTGTATAATTTTTGACTGCATGTGTGATTTGGGTGCATGTGTGAGTATTATGCCATTATCTGTATATGATGCTCTAAGGCTTCCTCCCTTAAAAAAGTTGGCAGCACGTTTTATTTTGGCAGATAAAAGCATAATCTCGGTGGTTGGAATTACTGAGGACGTGTTGGTGAGCATTAAGGGGCTAACATTCCCTATTGACTTCTACATTTCGGAGATGCCCCCTAATGACTCAGGAAGACCATCATCCATCCTACTTGGAAGGCCATTTCTAAAGACTTCAAGGTTCAAATTGGATTCCTTCTCAAGAACTTACTCTTTCGAGGTAGATGGCAGAGCAGTGAGCTTCAACCTGGATGAAGCTATGAAGCACCCACTGGAAGATCACTCCATCTTCCAGTACGACATTATTGATGAGACTATGGCTGAAGTCCACCAGGAAGAAGTAGAAGGGATGAACATGGAGCAAAGTGAAAGTATGGGGAAACCCTCTGAGCTTCCTGAAGATACCTTGCCACCACCAATGGCTCCAGATGATCAAGTGCCTAGCCATGAGCAGAAAATGGAGTTGAAGCTCCTTTAGTGCACAAAATTGTGATCACACCTTTCACAACTCCGCACAACTAACCAGCAAGTGCACTGGGTCGTCCAAGTAATACCTTACGTGAGTAAAGGTCGATCCCACAGAGATTGCCGACTTGAAGCAATCTATGGTCATCCTGTAAATCTTAGTCAGGCGGATTCAATTGGTAATGAGTTTTGATAATTGAAAAATAAATAAAACGTAAGATAAAATAAAGATACTTATGTAATTCATTGGTGGTAATTTCAGATAAGCATTTGGAGATGCTTTGTTGCCTCTGAACCTCTGCTTTCCTATTGTCTTCATCCAATCATGCGTACTCCCTTCCATGGCAAGCTGTATGTTGGTGGATCACCGTTGTCAATGGCTACCATTTGTCCTCTCAGTGAAAATGGTCCAGGTACGGTTTCCGCATGCCTAATCATCTGTCGGTTCGCACTTGTGTTAGAATAGGATCTCTCTATCCTTTTGCACACTGTCACTGCACCCAACATTTGCGAGTTTGAAGCTCGTCACATTCATCCTGTTCCTGATCCTACTCGGAATACCACAGACAAGGTTTAGACTTTCCGGATCTCAAGAATGCTGCCAATCGGTACTAGCTTATACCACGAAGGTTCTAATCTCATGGATTCGAATGCTCTGTTGTCAGGAGAGGCAATTCAAATTCGTGGATTAGAGACCCAAAAGATCATACTCTAGCTGTCGTCCAATGACTATATTGAACATCATGTAGACCGCTTGTGGTTATCAGGCACGCGGATCTTGGCTAAGCGAGTAACGAAGATAGTGGGTGATTGTCACGGGTCACCCCTTCATTCTGACTTAACTGAATTAAGTATGAGAGTATATCTTAGAGAAGAAGTAGGCATGAATTGAAAGAAAAACAATAGTACTTGCATTAATTCATGAAGAACAGCAGAGCTCCACACCTTAATATATGAGGTGTAGAAACTCCACCGTTGGAAAATACATAAGAGAGAAAGGTCTAGGCATGGCCGAATGGCCAGCCTCCCTCTAAGTGATCAAAAGATCAAAAGATGAAATACAATAGTTAAAAGTGCTATTTAAACTAAACTAGTTACTAGGGATTACAGAAAATAAGTAACTAAGTGCAGATAGTGTAGAAATCCACTTTTGGGGCCCACTGGTGTGTGCTTGGCCTGAGCTTTGAAGCTTTCACGTGCATAGGCTATTCTTGGAGTTAAACACCAGCTTGGATGTCAGTTTGGGTGTTTAACTCCAGTTCTGGTGCCATTTTCGGTGTTTAACGCCAGAAAAGGGTCTCTGGTGGGCGTTTGGACACCAGTTTGGGCCATCAAATCTCAGACAAAGTATGAACTATTAAATATTGCTGGAAAGCCCAAGATGTCTACTTTCCAACGCAATTGAGAGCGTGCTAATTGGGCTTTTGAAGCTCCAAATAATCCACATCAAGTGCAGGAGGGTCAGAATCCAACAACATCTGCAGTCCTTTCTCAGCCTCTGAATCAGACTTTTGCTCAAGTCCCTCAATTTCAGCCAGAAAATACCTGAAATTATAAAACAATACACAAACTCATAGTAAAGTCCATAAATGTGATTTTTTTGCATAAAAACTAATAAAAATATACTAAAAAGTAACTAAAACATACTAAAAACTACCTAAAAATAATGCCAAAAAGCGTATAAATTATCCGCTCATCAGAACACCAAACTTAAATTGTTGCTTGTCCCCAAGCAACCAAAAACAAAATAGGATAAAAAGAAGAGAATATACAATAAATTTCAAAATATCAATGAAGCTTAGTTCTAATTAGATGAGTGTGACTAGTAGCTTTTTGCTTCTGAATAGTTTTGGCATCTCACTTTATCCTTTGAAGTTCAGAATGATTGGCATCCATAGGAACTAAGAATTCAGATAGTGTTATTGATTCTCCTAGTTTAGTATGTTGATTCTTGAACAAAGCTACTTATGAGTCTTGGTCGTGACCCTAAGCATCTTGTTTTCCAGTATTACCACCGGATACATAAATGCCACAGACACATAACTGGGCGAACCTTTTCAGATTGTGACCCAGCTTTGCTAGAGACCCCAGAGGTGCCCAGAGTTCTTAAGCACACTCTTTTTCTTTGGATCATGACTTTAACCACTCAGTCCCAAACTTTTCACTTGGGCCTACATGACACAAGCACATGGTTAGGGACAACTTGAATTAGCCGCTTAGGCCAGGATTTTATTCCTTTGGCCCTCCTATCCATTAATGCTCAAAGCCTTGGATCCTCTTTACCCTTGCCTTTTAGTTTAAAGGGTTACTGGTTTTTTGCTCTTGCCTTTTGGATTAAAGAGCTATTGGCTTTTTCTGCTTGCTTTTTCTTTTTCTTTATTTTTTGCTATACTTTTTTTTCGCAAGCTTTGTGTTTTTCACTGCTTTTTCTTGCTTCAAGAATCAATTTTATGATTTTTCATATTATCAATAACATTTCTCATTTTTTCATTATTCTTTCAAGAGCCAACAATTTTAACATTCATAAACTTCACTATAAATGCACTGTTCAAGCATTCATTCAGAAAACAAAAAGTATTGCCACCACATCAAAATAATTAAACTATTTTCAAGATAGAATTCAAAATTTATGTACTTCTTGTTCTTTTGCAAATAGAAACATTTTTCATTTAAGAAAGGTGAAGGATTCATGGAACAATCATAGCTTATACATAGACTCTAAACACTAATGATCATGTAATGAAGACACAAACATAGACAAAACACAAAGCATAAAAACCAAAAACAGAAAAGAAAATAAATAAGGAGATTAAAGAACGGGTCCACCTTAGTGATAGTGGCTTCTTCTTCCTCTTGAAGATCCTATGGAGTGCTTGAGCTCCTCAATATCTCTTCCTTGCCTTTGTTGCTCCTCTCTCATGGCCTTTTGGCCCTTTCTAATTTCATGGAGGATGATGGAGTGCTCTTGGTGCTCCATCCTTAATTGCTCCATATTGGAACTCAAATGTCCTAAAGAGGTGTTGAGTTGCTCCCAATAGTTGTGTGGAGGAAAATGCATCCCTTGAGGCATCTCAGGGATTTCTTGATGAGGAACTTCCTCATGCTCTTGCTGAGGTCCATGAGTGGGCTATCTTGTTTGCTCCATCCTCTTTTTAGTTATGGGCTTGTCCTCTTCAATGAGGATGTCTTCCTCTATGACAATTCCGGCCGAATTGCATAGGTGACAGATGAGATGAGGAAAGGCTAACATTGCCAAAGTGGAGGGCTTGTCAGCCACCTTGTAGAGTTCTAGAGGTATGATCTCCTGAACTTCCACTTCCTCTCCAATCATGATACTATGGATCATGATAGCCCGATCCACAGTTACTTCAGACCGGTTGCTAGTAGGAATGATGGAGCACTGGATGAACTCCAACCATCCTCTATGGGTTTGAGGTCAGGCATTCTTAGTTGAACCGGCTTGCCTTTGGAGTCTCTCTTCCATTAGGTTCTTTCCACACAGATGTCCATGAGGACTTGCTCCAACCATTGATCAAAGTTGACTCTTCTAGTGAAAGGATGAGAATCTCCTCTCATTATTGGTAAGTTTAATGCCAACCTCATAGTTTTCGGACTGAAATCCAAGTATTTCCCCCGAACCATTGTGAGCCAATTCTTTGGGTTCGGGTTCATACTTTGATCATGGTTCTTAGTGATCCATGCATTAGCATAGAACTCTTGAACCATTAAGATTCTGAGTTGTTAGATGGGATTGGTGAGAGCTTCCTAACCTCTTCTCCGAACCTCACGTCGGATCTCTGGATATTCACTCTTTTTGAGTATGAAGGGGACCTCGGGGATCACCTTTTTCTTGGCCACAACTTCATAGAAGTGGTCTTGATGGACCTTTGAGATGAATATCTCCCTCTCTCATGACTCGAAGGTGGAAGCAACTACCTTCCCTTTCCTCTTTCTAGAGGTTTCTCCGGCCTTAGGTGTCATTAATGGTTATGAAAAAATAAAAAGCAGATCTTTTTCCCATACCAAACTTAAAAGGTTTGCTCATCTTTGAGCAAAAAAAGAAAGAAGCGAGTAGAAAAAGAAGAAACGGAGGAGATGGAAATGTATTAGTGGTTCGAACAAGGGGGGAGGAAGTGTTTGTGATGTGTGAAATTGAGGGTGGTAAGGAGGGGTATTTATAGGGTAAGGGGGGAGGCAATCCGTGTGATAATGGGTGGGTTTTGGGGAGAATTGGTTTGAATTTGAATGGTGAGGTAGGTGGGGTTTTATGAGGGGTTTTTGGGGAAGAGTATATGGATGTGAGTGGTGGAGAGATTATGGGGAAGAGGGTAGGATTTGATAGGTGAATGTTGTTTGGAAGAGTATTATGGAAAGCTATGAAGAGGAGAGAGAGTGAGTTGGGGTAGGTGGGGATCCTGTGGGGTCCACAGATCCTGAGGTGTCAAGGATTTCTCATCTCTACACCTTTCTAGTGTTTAAATGCCCTCTGTGTGCCATTTCTGGTGTTTAACGCCAACTCTGCTGCCTTTCCTGGCGTTAAATGCCAGTCTGGCTGCCATTTCTGGCATTTAACGCCCAGAATGCTGCTAGACTGGGTGTTAAACGCCCATTCTGCTATCCTTATTAGCGTTTAATGCTAGCCAGGCACCAGACACCCTTTTCTGGCATTAAATGCCAGTTTGTCTACCCATTATGGCGTTTAATGCCTATAATATTACCATTTTGGGCGTTAAACGCCCATTTTGCTATCCTTACTGGCGTTTAAACGCCAGTAAGCTCGTCCTCCAGGGTGTACTATTTTTTATTCCTGCCATAATTCTGTAGCTATTTTTGTAACTCCATATGATCATCAACCTAAAGAAAACATAAACTAATAATGGAAAAGTAATTAACATAGATAATTAAATATTGGGTTGCCTCCCAACAAGCGCTTCTTTAATGTCATTAGCTTGACAGGAAGCTCTTACAGAGCTTCACAGATGCTCAGAGCATGATTGTGGCCTCCCAACACCAAACTTAGAATTTGAATGTGGGGGCTCTGCTTGACTCTGTATGGAAAGAATTGGATGAAGCTTTTCATGCTTCTTCTCTATATTTACAGAAGAAAATCCTTGAGCCTTAAACACAAGGTAGTCCTCATTCAATTGAAGGACTAGCTCTCCTCTGTCCACATCAATCACAGCTCTTGCTGTGGCTAGGAAAGGTCTTCCAAGGATGATGGATTCATCCTTATCCTTCCCAATGTCTAGGATTATGAAGTCAGCAAAGATGTAAAGGCTTTCAACCTTCACTAAGACATCCTCTACAAGTCCATAAGCCTGCTTCATTGATTTGTCTGTCATCTCTAGTAAGATTCTTACAGCTCATACCTCAAAGACTCCTATTTTCTTTTACAGAGAGTGGCATGAGGTTTATACCTAACCCTAAGTCACACAAAGCCATCTCAAAGGTTATGGTGCCTATAGTACAAGGTATTAAGAACCTTTCGGGATCCGGTTTCTTCTGAGGTATTTTTAGCTGAACCAAGGCATTCAGTTCATTGATGAGTAGTAGAGGTTCATCCTCCCAAGTCTCATTAGCAAATAACTTGGCATTCATCTTCATGATTGCTCCTAGATACAAAGCAACTTGCTCTTCAATAATATCCTCCTCTTCTTTAGAGGAAGAATACTCATCAGAGCTCATGAATGGCAATAGTAAGTTCAGTGGAATCTCTATGGTCTCTGTATGAGCCTCAGATTCCTTTGGTTCCTCATTAGGGAACTTCTTAGTGATCAGTGGATGTCCGGTGAGGTCTTCCTCACTGGAGATCACTGCCTCTTCCTCCTTTGTAGGTTCGGTCATTTTGGTTATATTGATGGCCTTGCACTCTCTCTTTGGATTCTCTTTTGTATTGCTTGTGAGAGTACTAGGAGGAGTTTCAGTAACTCTTTTAGTCAGCTGAAAATAAAAGTGTAAAACTATGTTTATATGTTTCTTTAATTAATTACAATTGATAACATACCAATGGAAGATTCATGTGCAAGTGGTCAACGCACTTGGCAAGACTATGCCAGGCGACGAAGACAAAATATGAGCAAAGAACAGAGGCAGCAACACCTTGCCAAAAGGCATTGATGTTCGAAAACTTATCTCTCAATAAATTTCTACCGGCAAGTGCACCGGATTTTTGTCAAGTAAAAACTCACAGTAGAGTGAGGTCGAATCCCACAGGGATTGATTGGTTGATCAACTTTAATTAGAGGAGTGTTCTAGCTGAACTAAATCAAAATTAAATTGAGAGCTTCAAGAATTTAAATGGCAGAAAACTTAAATGGCAAGAAATGTAAACAGCAGAATGTAAATGGCAGAAACTAAATTACAGAAGGTAGAATTGCAAGAAAATTAACTACAGAAACTTAAAGTACACAAAATTAAATGGGAGTAGGGTAATTGAGCATCAAGTAAAAGGCAGAATTAAAGAGAATGGGTAAGATCATAAGTGGGGAAGCTCATTGGGGTTAGGAGATGTTATAATCCTCTGGATCAAGTTTATTTTCATTTCTTCCTCAATCAATGCATTCATTGATCTCCTTGGCAACCTTAGTTGATTGGATCCCAATTCTTTGGCAATCCAACCTCTCTAAGCTTGAACCATTGCCCAATTCCTTGATTTAATTTCTCATGGGAAGAGATGAAGTGTGGTCACTGATTATACCACATGTATTTCCAAATCAAAGTATTGGTAGGATTATATGTCACTATATCCATCCAACCCCCAATCCGGTCCAACATGAGAAAGAATTTCTAGCATGATTTCCTCATTCCTCTTTGAAGGTTCAGAGAAAATCCAGATATGAATAACTTCTTTTCCAAGACAATTACCCAATTAGATGAAGTCCGAAAGCTTTCTAGCAGTATCAAGAGAAAAGATAGAAGAAGGAGAATGAAAACTAATATTGATCCCTTGAATTACAATAGAGCTTCCTAACCCAATGAAGATGGGTTTAGTTGTTCATAGCTCAATTCAAATAAAAAAGAAAGAAAAGTGCAGAAAAATTGCAGAAAGTACAAAAGAAATGATTGCAGAGTTCTAATTCTAGATCCAGATCCCAATCTGGCTAAAAACCTTGTCTCTAACTTGGACTTCATGTTTTGGATGTGGACCTTGGCCTTTTGTTGAAGCAAGTTAAAGTGGCTCTCAATGGTGTTGAGGATGGACATTGGCCAATTAACGTTCATGCTTTGCATGGTGCCCAATTATATTGCTACTGGTAGTAACGTTGGTGATCAACGTTAGCAGGAAAACATTGAGCTAAACGTTATTTGAAAAAGGATTGAGTTGCCTCTAACATTTGCCTCAACATTGGTTCCCCAACGTTACGTCCAACGCTGCCTACTTGTGCACACGCATGCTGCCTTGTGCGTGCGCACACCTTCAATTTTTCTACTTGTGCGTACGCACACTGGGTTGTGTGTACACACACAAGGCATTTTTGGCAGCTCATTTTTGGAAATCCATCACAGACGTTGGACCAAATATTGGTTTGCCAATGTTTCCTCCAACATTTCCCACTTGTGCGTACGCACGCTGCCCCGTGTGTGCGCACACTCTTAGTTTTTCTTCTTGTGCGTACGCACACTACATTGTGCGTACAAACACAAGGCAAACTTCCCAACTCCAGTTTTGAGACTTATCGCAAACGTTGGAACCAATGTTGGATTGCCAACGTTGCCTCCAACGTTGCTCCTTGTACGTACGCACGCTGCCTTGTGCGTGTGCACACCTTGAATTTTTCTTCTTGTGCGTACGCACACAACACTATGCGTACACACACAAGGCAATTTTTAAAATTCCACATTTAAGTCTCATTGAAGACGTTGGAGGTAATGTTGGTGAGCCAACGTTCCGTCCAACATTGGCACCAGCAATTGCAGAACCTTATAGCCCCTTCCTCCAACATTTGAGGCAACGTTGATGAGCCAACTTTTGCCACCAATGTTGCTTCCCTTTCTTCTTTCCTTGGTCATTCTCTAGCTTATTTCTATACTTCTTCATTGCTTCTCTTCACCTATCATCAATCAATAAATGCATCAAAGGTTTGCTAGATTCACAAAAGTTTGCATCATTCTTAACACACAAGTAAATATAGCATAAATCTCATAAAAATGCTTCAATTTAACCATGTTTGGATAAATCAAGTATGCATGAAACTTTCATCCAAACGCTTATTTATTGCTCAAGAAAGTGCAAAAAACCTAATAATAACAAAGAAAAAGGCTAGTGAAACTAGCCTAGGATGCCTTGGCATCACAATATCAAACTTAAATCTTGTTTGTCCCCAAGCAAACAGTAAAATATGAGAAGAATGAATGAAAACAGAAGGCAATTTATGTCCTTATCAGAAAGTAATTGAATTTGATTTATGGGGTTTCATGCAGGATATGTTGCAGCTTAACTTTTATTAGTTTTTAAGTGTGGAATGTCCCTTTAAGTACTAACTAAGATGCTGCCGTGAACCCTTATTATTTACTAATCCGTGTGTTTGATATTTGCTTCTCTTTTACTTAGAAACTTATTTTTCAATTGCAGCTTAGTGTTATGTGTTGCAGCAGCTTTTTAGCTTAGTTTTCAGTCAACACATACACACCACAGACACTTGGCTGACAATTCATCTTAAGAATATTGGTGCCCAGCACCTCTTTGGGTTACTAAACGCCTTGTAACTAGGTTGCTCTTGATAGTGGACTTTTGGTTGATAATCCCGGATTAGTTAACCCAAGTTACCAAGTGCTGAAACATTACTTAGAACTTAATCATCCAAGTAGATCCTAGTACAAAAACACCACAGGCATGTGTCTTAAGGTTCAAGCTATTAGTGTCTAGCTTATTCTTTGTTTCTTTCATTTTTGTTGTCAGCTTTTGGCTTTTCTTCCTTTTTTTTTATTTGTTTTCTTTCTTCCAAGGATATTAATTCGCTAAGGTCCCACATACAGCAGCCAAGATCACCTTTTAGGGACTCCTTACCCTTCATTTTTATAAGTGAACTTGCTAAACAATCAAGCATATAGCACCACCTAATCTTATTCTATTTCTTACCAAATTGGATGATTTCACTTTCTGTTTCAAACATTTTCTTTTATTCAATTAAAGGTAGAAGGGACAAGGCATACATTTAACAAGATGAAAGTGAAATAGGCACTTAGACTAGCATATTTAAAAGAAAGCAATTAACAAAATTCAAATAAGGTAAACTAATCAGTAGCGGTGCATTCAAACTTCCAGTTACAATACTTCCAAGTAGAAATAGTTAAGTAACAATACAACCTCTTGATGTCTTCTTGTTTCTTCCTTGTCATCATCCTCCATAGCTTTTGTATCCTTCTTGTTAAGTACTTTCTCTGATTGTTTGGAGCTAGTGACTAATCATGCTGAGGGTTGAAATATGTTTTAATAATTGGTGGAACACCAAACTTAGCCTTCCATATTCACCCTTGAACTGTTTTGGTGTGCAACACCAAACTTAGCTCTTTGCACTACAGATAAATCTACTTAACTCTTTTGTTGAAATGACTAGGAAAAGAAAACTACCTCTGGTTGGGTTGCCTCCCAACAAGTACTCTTTTAGTGTCACTAGCTTGACGTTTATTCTCTGTTAGGAGCATTGTAATGTCTCGGATATTCTCCCCTCACAGTGAATCTGTCTCCACTTGCCTTCTTGAGAATCTCTACATGCTCCAAGGATAAGATCCTACTGACTGTGTATACTTAAGACATCTGAGATGGAATGGTAGGAAGATAAGGTGGGATTAATGGATAGTGGATTGATATCACTTGATCCCTTAGGGAAAAATTCTCTGTAAGTATCTTTTTGTTCTTCCATCTCTTTGGTATATGTTCATACCCTGGGTCAAGATTTCCGACCCTGGAAGATCGATGACAAGCCAACCAACCTCTTCAGGTCCGGACTACCCGACCTCTTATCCTAGAGCTCGGCCAAATCACCTGGAGAGCCGAAAAAATGGCCCAAACAGAGGAACATGACCTAAATCCAAAGGCAGCCCAAGTCTATAGAGATAAGGGCAGTTCTCCTGAAAATATGATGACTTCACTCAAAGATAAGATAAGATAACTATCTTATCTCCAGGAAAGGTCACTCCCCACCATTATAAATACACCAGAGCACCCAGGTATAACTCATACTCTGATTCTACTAAAAACTTGCTTAATACCCTTGCTAACTTAAGCATCGGAGTCCCTTGCAGGTACCACCACCCTCCGGTGACGAAGGATCGGCACCACCACCAAGTCCAACAAGTCGAACACGGTGGTTCCGACCACCATCATCAAGTCAGACATAGTAACTCCGACCAGCACAGAAGATCTCATCCGAGTTTGACCTACAGTTTCGGGTAACCCACGAAACATTGGCGCCATTGCCGGGGAACCTGGAAGTCATCCCATCATCATGGCGGACAACCTTGACAATGACCATGACTCTGATCTAGAGAACAAGACACCGTATAATAATGCGGATGCCACACCATAGGATACTCCTCAACAAAATAAGGATAAGAGTCCACCAAACGCAGAAATCCTAGAGGTACTTCAGGCTCAACAAGAACACCTCAAACAACCAAAAAGAGAGGCTGAGCATCAACGAGAAGCCGAGAAGGACCTCAGAAGGGAAACTAGGCTACGTAAAGAATTGGAGGACAAACTATTACAACTTGAAGCAAATCCAAAAGCCAAGACTACTCGATCCAATCACGAAGATAACCCCCGCAAAGATCAAGACCCATTCACCAAAGAAATTATGAAAGCCAAAGTCCCAAAGGACTTCAAAGCTCCCGACATGACCCCGTACGATGGCACATCAGATCCAAGCCATCATCTCAGTAATTTCAGAAGCAGAATGTATCTCACCGATGCCTCAGCATGCAAAGCCTTCCCAACTACCTTAGCAAAAATAGCAATCAAGTGGTTTGATAGTTTGCCGCCCAGATCCATCGTAAGTTTTGACGACCTAGCCAAGAAATTCCTCTCCAGATTCTCCATCCAGATGGATAAAACCAAGCACGCCCCAAGCTTGTTAGGGATCAAGCAATGAGATCGGGAAAGTCTTCGTAACTACATGGAAAGATTCAACAAAGCATGTCTGGATATACAAAGTCTGCCAACTGAAGCAGCCATTATGGGTCTCATCAATGGCCTACGAGAGGGACCTTTTAGTCATTCCATATCAAAGAAACATCCCACATCTCTGAACGAAGTACAAGAACAAGCAGAGAAGTACATCAACATGGAAGAAAACTCTCGACTAGGAGAGACCTCAAAATCCAGATCCTTTTACTCCTCCCCGGATAAGGATAAAGAGTCCAAGAAAAAAGAAGATCAGCATGGAGAGAAGATTAAGAAATACCATAATTATACCCCTCTCTGGGTGTCTCTTGTGGAAGTCTACCGAGAAGTATGCCACACTGAAAAGATCTCACCACCACGTCCACCTAAAAGCAAAAAAGGAGGAGGAAATCGGACGAAATACTGTGAATACCGTTGAATCTATGGACATCCCACCAACGAGTGCTTTGACTTGAAGAATGTCATAGAAAATTTGGTAAGAGAAGGAAGACTAGATCGGTACTTAGCCAGCAAGACAGATGAGTCTAGAAAGAGAAGAAGAGACGAAGAGGTCGGATGAACAGAACGACCACCTCGTACCCAGGAGAGACATGTTCACATGATACATGGAGGATTTGCTGGAGGGGGAATCTCTAAATCATCTCGCAAAAGACACTTTAAAGAGGTATATCACGTCGAGGGAGGAGAAGGAGCACCCGACCTCCCTACTATTACTTTCACTAAAGAGGACGCAGCTGGCGTCATCTCGGGACACGATGATCCCATGGTCATCACTATCATATTGGCCAATGCAAACCTCCACCATACGCTGGTGGACCAAAGAAGTTCGGCTGACATCTTGTTTAAAACCGTATTCGACAAACTCGGCTTGGAAAAAAATAGCTCAGAGCATATCCGAACAGCCTATTCAGATTAGGAGACACTCCAATCCAACCACTTGGACACATCTCGCTACACACAACCTTTGGAAATGTTGAGACTGGTCAAGAACACTCAACATAGATTATATTATGGTCGACGTGAGCTCAGCCTACAATGCCTTAATAGGTCGGACAACGCTAAATCAGTTCGGGGTAGTAGTATCGACTCCACATCTATGCATGAAGTTCCCAACTACAGAAGGGATCGCTATGATAAAAGAAGACCAGAAAATAGCACGCTGCTGTTACAATGAAAGTCTGAACCTTAGAGGCAAAGGAGAAGAAATCCATACCATCGAACTCGGGAGAATTCGAGGTCAGGAAGAACTCCGTCCACAACCTGAAGGCGAGATAGAAAAAGTTTAGATCGGAAATGTCCCAGATAAAACGACTAATATCGGTGCAATCCTAAAGGGAGAAGGAAAAAAGTCCCTCATATAGTTCTTAAAAAATAATGACGACCTCTTCGCATGGAAGGCCGCAGACATGCCGGGCATAGACCCCAAGCTAATGTGCCACAAGCTGGCAATATATCTAGGATATCGTCCAATACAGTAGAGGCATAGAAAGCTCGAACCAGAAAGATCCCAAGCTGTGGAAGAACAGGTACAAGCTCTACTAAAGGCAGGATTCATTAGAGAAGTCAAGTACCCACTATGGCTAGCCAATATCGTCTTGGTGAGAAAGTCAAGTGGGAAATGACGGATGTGCACTGATTACACCGACCTCAACAAGGCTTGGCCAAAAGATCCTTATCCACTCCCAAGCATCGACACTCTAGTAGACGCCTCCTCCGGATACAAGTACCTCTCATTTCTGGGTGCTTATTCAGGATACAATCAAATCCTGATGTACCCACCTGATCAAGAAAAAACGTCATTTTTAACACCCAAAGCAAAATACTGCTATGTCGTCATGCCATTCGGACTCAAAAATGCAGGAGCCACCTACCAAAGGTTAATGAACAAAGTCTTTGCAGATCACATTGGAAAACTAATGGAGGTATACGTGGACGATATGTTAGTAAAAACACAAAGCGAGGAATCATTACTGTCTGACCTCGCCCAAGTGTTCAATACCATAAGAAAGCATGGCATGCGACTTAACCCCTGCAAAATACACCTTCGTAGTAGAAGCTAGCAAATTCTTGGGATTCATGCTCACACAAAGAGGAATCGAAGCAAACCCAGACAAGTGCCAGGCCATACTCGACATGAAAAGCCCGACATGTGTCAAAGAAGTGCAACAACTCAATGGGCGACTGGCAGCCTTGTCCAGATTTCTAGCCGGATTAGCCATAAGATATTTCCCCTTCTACGCTACGCTAAGGAATGGAAAGAAGTTCAAATGGATATCAGAGTGCGAGCGAGCTTTCCAGGATTTCAAAAGATTCCTGGGACAACCACCCATTCTTACCCGACCTCGGGAAGGAGACGCACTCATATTATACCTAGTAATAGGAAGCTGGGCAGTAGCTTCGGCACTAGTCAGAGAGGACGAAAGTGGACAGCAACCTATATACTTCATCAGTAAAGCGCTACAAGGGTCCAAACTGGACTATCAAAAGATAGATAAGTTCACCTACGCTCTCATATTAACCTCTCGACGACTTTGTCCATACTTCCAGGCTCACACCATCAAGGTTCAAACCAACCAGCCCATAAAAGGCATTCTGCAGAAAACAGATGTAGCGGGGAGAATGCTACAGTGGGCAGTCGAGTTGTCCGAATTTGACCTCGAATATGAAGCTCGGATAGTGGTTAAATCACAGTATCTGGCCGACTTCATTGTAGAGTACACTGACACCCTAGAAATCCCTGCAAAGTGGAATCTTTACGTGGACGACTCTTCAAATAAAACCAGGAGCGGAGCAGGCGTGATAATAGAAAGTAATCAAGGAACCCAAATCGAACTCTCACTAAAGTTTGAGTTCCCTGCTTCCAATAACCAGGCTAAGTTTGAGGCGCTATTGGCTGGTTTGAAGCTGGCTAAAGAAGTCGGAGCCCAAAAACTTGTCATCTTTAGCGACTCACAGGTTGTCACCTCGCAAATAGCAGGGACCTACCAAGCCAAAGATACTGCTATGAAAAAGTACCTATACAAAACTAGGGAATAACTCAGGCAATTCTAGGAATATGAGATCCAACATATACCCCGGGAACAGAATACTCGAGCTGACGCACTCTCAAAATTAGCCAGCACCAAACCAGGGGTTAATAATAGGAGCCTCATCCAGGAAGTACTGCATAACCTATCAATCTTAGAAGAAGAAAAAATCTTAGCCATATTAGGCCAAGATCAAGGATGGATGACTCCCAGAATCAACTACCTCAAATCGGAGATACTCCCTACAGATAAGAAGGAGGCAAAGAGGCTAAAGCGGGAGGCACAGTATTACACCATCATAAACGACATTCTATACAAGAGAGGAATTTTGATACCTCTAACACAAAAGAGGTCTTGGAAGAGATACACAGTGGCACCTGTGTGAACCATCTCGGAGCACGAGCCCTTACCAAAAAAGTACTCCGAGCCGGATTCTTTTGGCCGACTTTGCAAAAAGAAGCCACCGAGTATGTTAAGACATGTCCACCATGTCAGAAAGATGCCAACTTCCATGTCGCCCCACCAGAGGAACACATCAGCGTGACATCACCTTGGCCATTTGCAAAGTAGGGACTCGACCATTGTAACGACCCAATTTCTGGTACGTCATGATCATACTAGAAACTGAGCGCTACCAACTTGTCTACCTAATTATTATCTATTATTTATTATATGAGCCTGACTCGTTGTTAAAAGCGTAGTTATTTTACGAGGTACTTTCTTTTTTTGAAAAAACATTTGGATTAATAAACAGAATCATTCATAAGCAATTCACAAATAATAATAGATAAAACAGTTATAAACAACCACACATAAATACATCTCAAGCAGTTGATAACATTCCGTGATCTAGCTTTATTAGAACATAGACTGTTAGTTAAAACACCCCTAGATATAGCTAAATAATAACTATATACATATATATACATACAACATCCTAGGTCCTGACCTGTTCAAGAAGTCCCTAAGCTGGCGCCTAGGCTAGCCTAGACTCTATACTCACCTAGTCCCTCTAACCTACTAAAGCGAGGGAAAGTACGTTCTAAGTCTTCAAAACTCAACTCAAGTGAACGTCACCAAAGGTAGGACATCATCTGCTATTCCTCTGCATGATCAGACATTGCCATAGGACGTCCCTCTGGTACCTCATCAAGTAGCCACACAATGGGAGTCTCGTACACAGGATTCAGGTTAAAGTGCGCATACGAACGGGGTGCAGACGTTGGCTAGTCTCACAGTATATACATATACATAGATAAAGAGATTCACCCTAGACTCAGAAGACTACCTAGAGTGGAGTTCTCTTTACGAACGGTCATCAGCGAACTACGGAAGGGTACTCATGCTTCCATCTGGAGGGGGAAGGGAGAGAGAAGGGGTAAGAACTGGGGAGTTCTTAGTAGGGTTGGGGTTATTAGTTAAGTTCATTAATTCTATGTTGTTTGGCAGATGAATAACAAAATATAGATGAGCAGTAAACAGAAGATAGATAAATTAAAGAAAATAGAGACAACAGAAAGTAGGACACAAACAAAAGAATACAAGAAAATACAACACAAATACAAAGAATATAATACAAACAAACAAAGCATACATTTACTCAACAATCATAACAGAGGAAATGCACAACCAAGTATGATGCATGTCTGTCCTATGCAGGCCATGAGCTCACGTGTCGGTTTACACCCTGCAACCCGACATTACCTAGGAACAAGTCCCAGATATGGCTTCCCTTTGTGTCCTTAGTGCATATGTGTCGGTGGTAAGAATACCACTCCTTCGTGACTACCGGCAGTCGGCGCAAAGCCCGACCCCATAATATACGCACAAGGGGAAACAGTGATCCTCAGTTCGTGGGCGTCCCCGAGATCAATTCACAACAATAAAACAGAGATCTTCAGTTCGTGGGTTATTCCCCGAGATTAATACACAATAACATAGTGATCTTCAGTTAGTGGGTTATACCCGAGATCAACATACAACGATTCATGGGTTATTCCCATAATTAATGATTATCAGTCCGTGGGTTTTTCCCGCTTATAAAACAAATAACAATTTATGGGTTTCCCCGAGATCAATGATCATTCAGTTCGTGGGTACTTCCCGAATTCAACCAATTATCAGTTCATGGGTGTCCCCCGTAGTTAAACAACTAACAGTTCGTGGGGTATTCCCGCCTTTTATCGTTTTTCGTTATCCTTTTTCAACCTCAACAAATCCACAAATCAATCTTCATTTCCTCTTTCCCTTTGAATCCTTGACACATATTCCTAAACCTTTCTTAACTTTCTCTTTATCTCTTTACTCTGCTCTAATTACTCTGTTTTCTGTATCTCTTTATTTTTCTCTGATTACTATTTCCTTTATATATGTTACTCTTCTTCTCTTTATCTCTTTCCTCAACTCTGATTATTCTGTTCTATGTGTTTCCCTACTCTGCTCTGATTTTCTCTGCTTAACATATATAGTTGAAGCTTATGTAAATTTCGGTATGAATAGTTAGCCTGTCCCAAGTATAGGTTCATTAAGTCTATACTGAAACAGTTTAACTTTTCATATAATACCTAACACTAGTCGTAACTCAAGTACTATCTAAGTTGCCCTAATTCGTTCACTAATCTCTGTCTGTTTTCTGTCATTAAAACTTTACAGACTTTTCTTCGACTTTTATCTTTTCTTCAACCTTTATCTTTCCTTATCTTTTCCTCACTAACATGTTATTACCACTCCCTAAGTGTTTTATGAAGGTAATTATGAGATTCTGCACTTAAAGTTGTCTTTCTAAAGCTTTTACAGAAAACTGCCTTTTCTGCATTATTTTATTATTTTATTAAAATATTATTTTTAATTAAATATTATTATTTAATATTTATTATTATTATTATTTTATTAATATATTTTCGAAAATTACCTTAACTTTTACTTTTAACCTTTAAAATTCACTTTTTACCCCGGTAACTTTTAATGTTTCTACTTTAACCACCCTAACTTTCCGAAATTACCAAATAACCCCTTAAACACCAAAATAATTACTTCCTTGCCCTTTCTAAGATCTAAGGCCTGTCCTTCAATGTTCTTCACCACACTCAAAGTGTTCTTCATGTTCTTCGTATATTCTTCAAATTCTTTCTCTGTTTTTACCCGTTTTTCAATCTTTTCAGCAACCGATTTTTACCAAAATTCATAATAAATTCCTAGCCACTAAAACCCCATCTTTTCCACATGATTTCAACACAAATTGAACTTCAATTTAGGGCCTAGGGTTCGTTTTTCCAGCAGCCACAAGAACACACATTCATAGCTTGAATTTCATCAAATTTCATCAAAATTTCACCAAATTTTCACCAAGAATCATTCATATATGCAACCAATTTTTAGCACAGACAAATAATACAATATTCACACATCTCAAACACAAATAATCAAGATTAATTTCGTGACACCCTACCTGGTTTTGCTGCTCCTAATTCAATCAAACTTTCAGGTGGTCCTTTAGCACTTTTTCCTCCTAAATCACATCAAGAACAACTTTAAATCCAAAAACTCTCAACTGACCAAATCTCACTCAGCATCTTAGGAAGAGATATATCACCTTAGAGTTGCTGGAAATTCACGTTTCTTGGCCCTCAAGTCAAGTTAAGCATGATTCCTAAGGAAAAACATCAAGAAAACACATGTTTACATGGTTTTCCTTGAAAACCGAATTGAAAAGGGAGGGAGACAGCCATCTCACCTTATTTCCAGCCTTGATATGTTATATGGTTATGTAGAGGAAGAAGAGAGGATCATTTTGGTGAAATCGGAATTTTGATTTGAGTTTTAGTTCAGAAGAAATCAGGCTTTGAAGATTTATGAACCAAGAACTTTCTCTCCTTTTTCTCTTGGTGATTTTCGGCCACAATGAGAAAATGAGGCAGCCTTGGAGGTTTTGGGGGTGTAGGGTGAGCTGTGATTGGTTGGCTTGGAGGTGGATTAAAATAATATTAAAATATCTCTGGTGTACAACTACTAAAACTAGGTGTATCGGAACACTTGTAAAAACATCTCTAAAAATTATTTTCTGAGCTACTAGCATAAATGACACTAGTAACATATTTATTATGAGAATAAAACATGTATGATGAGGCCTTAGCATTGCTAAAGTCATCAGAGAGTGCTGGTGCTAAGCTGCACCAGTAAACCGTAAACCCGGTTAAACCGATTTTCTGTTTTTAACAAAAACAGACCAGGTAACCTTATAATATCATTCAAGAAGCTTCTAATACTCATATAATGATGATATTACCCTATTATCTCTCTTCTCTCATGAATCGAGTCCGGTTCATCAAACTGAGACTATTTACGAAAAACCGGATCAAAACTCCTAACCGATACGGTTCAAAAACTATGTTCTTCGTGACTGCGTTATCGAGCTTGACTCGGAAAAGGTTCTAGCTTAAGGATGACATAATGACAATGAGGATTGAGATACTTGATGATATATCAAAGGTTCTCCTTTTACCGATCCTCCGGAGTTCTCCGTATCTTTAGAAAAGATCTCACGTACTCGAAAATTAGGGTTGTTACATTCTACTCTCCTAAAAGAAAATTTTGCCCTCAAAATTTTAGCTGCATGCAAGAATCCATCTTCAAGTAGTCTATTTCCTTCAAGCCATCCTGACGAAGATATCAGTTCGTTCCTTACAACATCTAAATATCACATAGCCATGGCCATGGAGATCATAACAGCTATAAGAATAGTTGTGCCTGACACGAATTTGTCGTTCGGAACTCGATTAAACCATGCCTATTCACAGTCATTGAGGTCTTATCCGCACCAAACAATCAATATTAAGGTGATCAGTCTTAATATCTCAAGTTAAGTACGAACATTCCCAAAATGAACACTCATAGACATTCATGCCAAATGTATCTTAAAGATACCATAACGGCATGAGACACACAAGCAGAGTATGCAATGAAGCATAGTCAGTCCACTCCCCAGGCTCTACTGGGAACGAACTGCTCTGATACTGACAAACCCCAATTTGAGGGTTTGTCTTGTATTGGATTTAGAGCATTTTGATAACCTTTTGTCACATTTAGCCTATAAATTAGCATGGTTTTGTTATCTCTCCCGTATTTGTGCCTAAGTGTAAAAACATGCTTTTTAAGCCTTATTTTGATGAATTCTATTTCCTCTTTTGATTCCATAAGATGCCTTGATGTGTTTGTTAGTAATCTCAGGATGAAATAGGCTAAGCATGGATCAGAAGAAGCAAGGAAGGAAGCATGCAAGTGGAGAGAAGCATAAAAAGTCAAAGAAGCAAAGTCAGCCAAGCACGCGCACGCGCACAAGGCGCTCGCGCGCACATTGCGAGACAGGCCAAGGACGCGCACGCGTACCATGCGCGCACGCGCCGATGATGGCACATGACCTCATTAAGGCAACACGTGCCTGGCGATTTTGGGAAGGTTTCAGCAACCAACTTTGGCACCAAAATGCATATAAGAGCCAAGGATTGAAGGGGATTGACATGACATTAACACACATTCACATCCATAGGCTAATTTTTAGATCCTTAGGTAGATATTTTTAGTTAGTTACATTTGTAGAAAGAGAAACTCCAACTTCTCTCTAGGATTCATCTTCATTTTCTCAATTCTCAACCATTCCTTGGTGAGATCTATTACAACACTCAATTTACTTTGTTCATATTGTAGATCATCTTCTCTAATCTCAAATAGTGTTTGTAATTGTTCAATTCTTGTAGATCTTAGAATTAACTTTGTTGTTTTGGATTCTATTGATTCATTTAAGATCTCATTTTCATTGTTGTTCATTGTTGATTGTTGTTAATCTCTTGTGTTGAATTGCTTTAGTTCTAAATCTCTTCTCAATTTTACTATGTCTTTCATTCTTGCTCTCCAAGTGTTTGAGAAAATGCCAACTTTAGATATGGAGTAGCATTCCCTCACTTGGCCTAGTGGTTGAGTCATTGGAGACACTTGAATAATGGATGTCAATTGTTGATTAAGAATTGAGGATTGCTAATTGACTTAGAGTGCACTAAAGCTAGACTTCCCAAGGGTAAGGCTAGGACTTGTGACTTGAGTTAATTACTTTCACTTGACTTTCCTCTATAATTAGGGGTTAACTAAGTAAAGCAACACTCTTTTGTCATCACAATTGAAGGAAGCTATAGTGATAGAACTTCTAATGTTCAACCTTGGCCAAGGCTTTTAATATCGATTGATTGTTGTTTTCTTTTATTAGCACTCTTATGTCACACTCTTCAAGCCACAAAAGACCACTTAACCAATAACATGCATCCTTGTAGCATTCCTAGGGAAGAACGACTCGGGACTAATACTCTCGATTATAGATTGTAGATTTGTTTGATGATGGATTTTGCGTCGGTTTAGACTATACTACGACTGATTACTTGATAATTTCTATACCGGCAAAAATTCAATCGTTAGATACCAAATTGTAACGACCCAATTTCTGGTACGTCATGATCATACTAGAAACTGAGCGCTACCAACTTGTCTACCTAATTATTATCTATTATTTATTATATGAGCCTGACTCGTTGTTAAAAGCGTAGTTATTTTACGAGGTACTTTATTTTTTTGAAAAAACATTTGGATTAATAAACAGAATTATTCATAAGCAATTCACAAATAATAATAGATAAAACAGTTATAAACAACCACACATAAATACATCTCAAGCAGTTGATAACATTCCGTGATCCAGCTTTATTAGAACATAGACTGTTAGTTAAAACACCCCTAGATATAGCTAAATAATAACTATATACATATATATACATACAACATCCTAGGTCCTGACCTGTTCAAGAAGTCCCTAAGCTGGCGCCTAGGCTAGCCTAGACTCTATACTCACCTAGTCCCTCTAACCTACTAAAGCGAGGGAAAGTACGTTCTAAGTCTTCAAAACTCAAGTCAAGTGAACGTCACCAAAGGTAGGACATCATCTGCTATTCCTCTGCATGATCAGACATTGCCATAGGACGTCCCTCTGGTACCTCATCAAGTAGCCACACAATGGGAGTCTCGTACACAGGATTCAGGTTAAAGTGCGCATACGAACGGGGTGCAGACGTTGGCTGGTCTCACAGTATATACATATACATAGATAAAGAGATTCACCCTAGACTCAGAAGACTACCTAGAGTGGAGTTCTCTTTACGAACGGTCATCAGCGAACTACGGAAGGGTACTCATGCTTCCATCTGGAGGGGGAAGGGAGAGAGAAGGGGTAAGAACTGGGGAGTTCTTAGTAGGGTTGGGGTTATTAGTTAAGTTCATTAATTCTATGTTGTTTGGCAGATGAATAACAGAATATAGATGAGCAGTAAACAGAAGATAGATAAATTAAAGAAAATAGAGACAACAGAAAGCAGGACACAAACAAAAGAATACAAGAAAATACAACACAAATACAAAGAATATAATACAAACAAACAAAGCATACATTTACTCAACAATCATAACAGAGGAAATGCACAACCAAGTATGATGCATGTCTGTCCTATGCAGGCCATGAGCTCACGTGTCGGTTTACACCCTGCAACCCGACATTACCTAGGAACAAGTCCCAGATATGGCTTCCCTTTGTGTCCTTAGTGCATATGTGTCGGTGGTAAGAATACCACTCCTTCGTGACTACCGGCAGTCGGCGCAAAGCCCGACCCCATAATATACGCACAAGGGGAAACAGTGATCCTCAGTTCGTGGGCGTCCCCGAGATCAATTCACAACAATAAAACAGAGATCTTCAGTTCGTGGGTTATTCCCCGAGATTAATACACAATAACATAGTGATCTTCAGTTAGTGGGTTATACCCGAGATCAACATACAACGATTCATGAGTTATTCCCATAATTAATGATTATCAGTCCGTGGGTTTTTCCCGCTTATAAAACAAATAACAATTTATGGGTTTCCCCGAGATCAATGATCATTCAGTTCGTGGGTACTTCCCGAATTCAACCAATTATCAGTTCATGGGTGTCCCCCGTAGTTAAACAACTAACAGTTCGTGGGGTATTCCCGCCTTTTATCGTTTTTCGTTATCCTTTTTCAACCTCAACAAATCCACAAATCAATCTTCATTTCCTCTTTCCCTTTGAATCCTTGACACATATTCCTAAACCTTTCTTAACTTTCTCTTTATCTCTTTACTCTGCTCTAATTACTCTGTTTTCTGTATCTCTTTATTTTTCTCTGATTACTATTTCCTTTATATATGTTACTCTTCTTCTCTTTATCTCTTTCCTCAACTCTGATTATTCTGTTCTATGTGTTTCCCTACTCTGCTCTGATTTTCTCTGCTTAACATATATAGTTGAAGCTTATGTAAATTTCGGTATGAATAGTTAGCCTGTCCCAAGTATAGGTTCATTAAGTCTATACTGAAACAGTTTAACTTTTCATATAATACCTAACACTAGTCGTAACTCAAGTACTATCTAAGTTGCCCTAATTCGTTCACTAATCTCTGTCTGTTTTCTGTCATTAAAACTTTACAGACTTTTTCTTCGACTTTTATCTTTTCTTCAACCTTTATCTTTTCCTTATCTTTTCCTCACTAACATGTTATTACCACTCCCTAAGTGTTTTATGAAGGTAATTATGAGATTCTGCACTTAAAGTTGTCTTTCTAAAGCTTTTACAGAAAACTGCCTTTTCTGCATTATTTTATTATTTTTATTAAAATATTATTTTAATTAAATATTATTATTTAATATTTTATTATTATTTATTATTTTATTAATATATTTTCGAAAATTACCTTAACTTTTACTTTTAACCTTTAAAATTCACTTTTTACCCCGGTAACTTTTAATGTTTCTACTTTAACCACCCTAACTTTCCGAAATTACCAAATAACCCCTTAAACACCAAAATAATTACTTCCTTGCCCTTTCTAAGATCTAAGGCCTGTCCTTCAATGTTCTTCACCACACTCAAAGTGTTCTTCATGTTCTTCGTATATTCTTCAAATTCTTTCTCTGTTTTTACCCGTTTTTCAATCTTTTCAGCAACCGATTTTTACCAAAATTCATAATAAATTCCTAGCCACTAAAACCCCATCTTTTCCACATGATTTCAACACAAATTGAACTTCAATTTAGGGCCTAGGGTTCGTTTTTCCAGCAGCCACAAGAACACACATTCATAGCTTGAATTTTATCAAATTTCATCAAAATTTCACCAAATTTTCACCAAGAATCATTCATATATGCAACCAATTTTTAGCACAGACAAATAATACAAAATTCACACATCTCAAACACAAATAATCAAGATTAATTTCGTGACACCCTACCTGGTTTTGCTGCTCCTAATTCAATCAAACTTTCAGGTGGTCCTTAAGCACTTTTTCCTCCTAAATCACATCAAGAACAACTTTAAATCCAAAAACTCTCAACTGACCAAATCTCACTCAGCATGTTAGGAAGAGATATATCACCTTAGAGTTGCTGGAAATTCACGTTTCTTGGCCCTCAAGTCAAGTTAAGCATGATTCCTAAGGAAAAACATCAAGAAAACACATGTTTACATGGTTTTCCTTGAAAACCGAATTGAAAAGGTAGGGAGACAGCCATCTCACCTTATTTCCAGCCTTGATATGTTATATGGTTATGTAGAGGAAGAAGAGAGGATCATTTTGGTGAAATCGGAATTTTGATTTGAGTTTTAGTTCAGAAGAAATCAAGCTTTGAAGATTTATGAACCAAGAACTTTCTCTCCTTTTTCTCTTGGTGATTTTCGGCCACAATGAGAAAATGAGGCAGCCTTGGAGGTTTTGGGGGTGTAGGGTGAGCTGTGATTGGTTGGCTTGGAGGTGGATTAAAATAATATTAAAATATCTCTGGTGTACAACTACTAAAACTAGGTGTATCGGAACATTTGTAAAAACATCTCTAAAAATTATTTTCTGAGCTACTAGCATAAATGACACTAGTAACATATTTATTATGAGAATAAAACATGTATGATGAGGCCTTAGCATTGCTAAAGTCATCAGAGAGTGCTGGTGCTAAGCTGCACCAGTAAACCGTAAACCCGGTTAAACCGATTTTCTGTTTTTAACAAAAACAGACCAGGTAATCTTATAATATCATTCAAGAAGCTTCTAATACTCATATAATGATGATATTACCCTATTATCTCTCTTCTCTCATGAATCGAGTCCGGTTCGTCAAACTGAGACTATTTACGAAAAACCGGATCAAAACTCCTAACCGATACGGTTCAAAAACTATGTTCTTCGTGACTGCGTTATCGAGCTTGACTCGGAAAAGGTTCTAGCTTAAGGATGAAATAATGACAATGAGGATTGAGATACTTGATGATATATCAAAGGTTCTCCTTTTACCGATCCTCCGGAGTTCTCCGTATCTTTAGAAAAGATCTCACGTACTCGAAAATTAGGGTTGTTACAACCTTCTCGGGCCCTTCCCCAAGGGTCAGGATAGGTTAAGTTCCTCATTGTAGGGGTAGATTATTTCACAAAATGGATAGAAGTAGAGCCCCTAGGCAATGCCACTGCCCAAAGAAGTCAGAAATTTCTATATAGGAACATTATCATGAGGTTTGGGGTTCCTTACTCCATCACCACAGATAATGGCACCCAATTAATAGATGCAGGCTTTAGAAAGCTGGTAGTCGACCTAAAGATAATGCACCAATTCACATCCGTAGAACACCCACAGGCTAATGGACAAGCAGAAGCTGCCAATAAAGTCATACTAGCCAGGTTAAAACGGAGGCTGCAGGATGCAAAGGGAACTTAGGCCGAAGAGCTCCCACAGGTCCTATGGGCATATCGAATAACTCCACACTCCACCATAAAAGAATCACCCTTCTGATTGGCTTATGGAATGGAGGCAATGATACCGGTAGAAGTAGAAGAAGGATCTCCCAGAACGATCCTCTACAGTGAAGAAGCTAACTCCCAACTTCAAAGGAAAGAGCTCGATCTAGTCTAAGAAGTCCGAGAAAGAGCTCGGATCAGAGAAGAAGCACTAAAATGCCGTATGGCCTTAAGATACAATCGAAAGGTAGTGCAGCGAAGCTTCGCCAATAATGACCTCGTCCTAATCCAAAATGCTATCAGGAACAAGTCGACCTGGAGAGGGAAAGCTGGCAGCCAACTGGATGGGACCTTACCGAGTCACAGAGATAATGGGAAAAGGCTACTACAAAGTGTCCGAACTCGAGGGCCGAGAGCTACCGAGATCATGGCACGCCTGAAACCTAAAAAGGTACTATAGTTAAAAGGTAATAAAAGATCTTAGGACAAAGGTGTACTCTTTTTCCCTAAAAAAGATTTTTTAATGAGGGACCAAGCCAGGATCTACAAAATTACCCAACTTAAGAAGGTTGAACACCCACATGTATATATTTGTCTATTTTCTACTTTGAATAAAGTTTTTTCAGATTTTCTACAAAATTCACTTTATCAAGACGCATTAATCAAGATCACTGCCCGACGCGGTCGACAAAGAAGGAAAACCGAATTCATCAAAGATCGATAGAACGAGGATCAAACTTTACAAAATCGGCAAGATGAAAAGCGATAAAAATAGAAAAATGCAAGAAGTTATTGATGCCAGGGCATCTAGGCCAGTTTCACTGACCTTTTCTTTACTGTTTTAGGATAGTTTCATGCATTTTCTTACTGAATAAGGCAAGTTTTGGATGAAATTACACTTACACCTTGATTCAAGCAACTTTTGTGAACTTTGCATAATTTCATGAGTATTTTGCTAGAATTGTATGATAAATTAATGATGCATAATCTCATGACTTTGGCTAGAGCTTTGATGCACTTTAATTTCTTGTTTTCAGGGCAAAGGAAGCAAGGGAGAACCACATTAGCATTCACGTTAACCTAGTTAACGTGAACACTAACGTGGAATGGTAAAGCTTGCAACGTTAATGAGAAAAGTGATCAACAATAACGCCTCCGAAGCCACCCAAAGCTCACATTACTTGCCACGTTAACTAAGTTAATGTGGTAGTTAACATAGAAGAAGAAGGAACTCCAACGTTAATGGTAAAATTGAACACCATTAACGTTGGAGAACTTGGCAATGATCCACGTTAAGAGTCATGTTAACTTAGTTAACGTGAACTCTAACGTGGAAGAGGAAACACAAGCCAACGTTAGTGACACTCACTTTTGTCACTAACGTTGGACCATCTAGAATTGCCTACATTAACTTTCACGTTAAGCTTCTTAACGTGAAAGTTAACGTGGAGTTGAGATCAAGGAACCAACGTTAGTGACACTCACTTTTGTCACTAACGTAGGGAGATGGCTTCACTACCACGTTAAGAGCCACGTTAACTTAGTTAACGTGAGTTCTAATGTAGAGAACATGGCATTTGGAGCGTTAGTGACAAAGGTGAGTGTCACTAGCACTCTCGAAGGTGGATCACTGGTGCACGAAATTGTGATCATCAATGGCGCCATCAACATGGTACGCACAATTACACTCTCAACTCTTTATCACAACTTCGCACAACTAACCAGCAAGTGTACTGGGTCGTCCAAGTAATAAACCTTACGCGAGTAAGGTTCGATCCCACAGAGATTGTTGGTATGAAGCAAGCTATGGTCACCTTGTAAATCTTAGTCAGGCAGACTCAGATGGTTATAGATGAAATATGAATAAAAGATAAAGATAGAGATACTTATGCAATTCATTGGTAAGAACTTCAGATAAGCGAATGGAGATGCTTTGTCCCTTCCGTCTCTCTGCTTTCCTACTGTCTTCATCCAATCCTTCTTACTCCTTTCCATGGCAAGCTTATGCAAGGGTTTCACCGTTGTCAGTGGCTACCTCCCATCCTCTCAGTGGAAATGTTCAACGCACCCTGTCACGGCACGGCTATCCAGCTGTCGGTTCTCGATCATGTCGGAATAGAATCTAGTGATTCTTTTGCGTCTGTCACTAACGCCCCACAATCGCGAGTTTGAAGCACGTCACAGTCATTCAATTATTGAATCCTACTCAGAATACCACAGACAAGGTTTAGACCTTCCGGATTCTCGTGAATGCCGCCATCAGTTATAGCCTATACCACGAAGACTCTGATCTCACGGAATGGCTGGCTCGGTTGTCAGGCGAGCGCTCGGTTGTCAGGCGATCAACCATGCGTCGTGTATCAGGAATCCAAGAGATATTCACTCAATCTAAGGTAGAACGGAGGTGGTTGTCAGTCACACGTTCATAGGTGAGAATGATGATGAGTGTCATGGATCATCACATTCATCAAGTTGAAGAACAAGTGATATCTTGGAACAAGAACAAGCAGAATTGAATAGAAGAACAATAGTAATTGCATTAATACTCGAGGTACAGCAGAACTCCACACCTTAATCTATGGTGTGTAGAAACTCCACCGTTGAAAATACATAAGAACAAGGTCTAGGCATGGCCGTGAGGCCAGCCTCCCAAAGAGGGTTCAATCATAAAAACATGATCAAAAGATGAAAAATACAATAGCAAAAGGTCCTATTTATAGGGAACTAGTAGCTTAAGAATTACAAAGATGAGTAAATGACATAAAAATCCACTTCCGGGCCCACTTGGTGTGTGCTTGGGCTGAGCATTGAAGCATTTTCGTGTAGAGACTTCTCTTGGAGTTAAACGCCAGCTTTTGTGCCAGTTTGGGCGTTTAACTCCCACTTTGGTGCCAGTTCCGGCGTTTAACGCTGGGAATTCTGAAGGTGACTTTGAACGCCGGTTTGGGCCATCAAATCTTGGGCAAAGTATGGACTATCATATATTGCTGGAAAGCCCAGGATGTCTACTTTCCAACGCCGTTGAGAGCGCGCCAATTGGGCTTCTGTAGCTCCAGAAAGTCCACTTTGAGTGTAGGGAGGTCAGAGTCCAACAGCATCTGCAGTCCTTTTCAGTCTTTGAATCAGATTTTTGCTCAGGTCCCTCAATTTCAGCCAGAAAATACCTGAAATCACAGAAAAATACACAAACTCATAGTAAAGTCCAGAAAAGTGAATTTTAACTAAAAACTAACAAAAATATACTAAAAACTAACTAAATCCTACTAAAAACATACTAAAAACAATGCCAAAAAGCGTATAAATTATCCGCTCATCACAACACCAAACTTAAATTGTTGCTTGTCCTCAAGCAACTGAAAATCAGATAAGATAAAAAGAAGAGAATATACTATAGACTCCAAATTATCAATGAAACTTAGCTCCAAATTAGATGAGCGGGACTAGTAGCTTTTTGCCTCCGAACAGTTTTGGCATCTCACTTTATCCTTTGAAATTCAGAATGATTGGCTTCTTTAGAAACTCAGAATCCAGATAGTGTTATTGATTCTCCTAGTTAAGTATGATGATTCTTGAACACAGCTACTTATTGAGTCTTGGCCGTGGCCCAAAGCACTCTGTCTTCCAGTATTACCACCAGATACATACATGCCACAGACACATAATTGGGTGAACCTTTTCAGATTGTGACTCAGCTTTGCTAGAGTCCCCAATTAGAGGTGTCCAGGGTTCTTAAGCACACTCTTTTTGCCTTGGATCACAACTTTATTTCTTTCTTTTTCTCTTTCTCCTTTTTTCATTTTTTTTTGTATTCACTGCTTTTTCTTGCTTCAAGAATCATTTTTATGATTTTTCAGATCCTCAGTAACATGTCTCCTTTCTCAACATTCTTTCAAGAGCCAACAATTTTAACATTCATGAACAACAAATTCAAAAGATATATGCACTGTTCAAGCATACATTCAGAAAATAAAAAGTATTGTCACCACATCAAACTAATTAAGCTAGTTTTAAAGATGAATTCGAAATCCAGTACTTCTTGTTCTTTTGTAATAAAAACAATTTTCAATTAAGAAAGGTGATGGATCCATAGGACATTCATAACTTTAAGGCATAGACACTAAGACACTAATGATCATAAGACACAAACATGGACAAACATAAGCATAAATTTTTGAAAAAACGGAAAATTGAAGAACAAGGAGATTAAAGAACGGGTCCACTTTAGTGATGGCAGCTTGTTCTTCCTCTTGAAGGTCTTACGGAGTGCTTGAGCTCCTCAATGTCTCTTCCTTGCCTTTGTTGCTCCTCTCTCATGATTCTTTGATCTTCTCTAATTTCATGGAGGATGATGGAATGTTCTTGGTGCTCCACCCTTAGTTGTCCCATGTTGGAACTCAATTCTCCTAGGGAGGTGTTGATTTGCTCCCTAGTAGTTTTGTGGAGGAAAGTGCATCCCTTGAGGTATCTCAGGGATTTCATGATGAGGAATTTCCTCATGTTCATGAGTGGGATCTCTTGTTGGCTTCCCTCTTGAATCTCTCTTCCATTGAGCGCCCTCTTCACAAATGTCTATGAGGACTTGGTCCAACCTTTGATCAAAGTTGACCCTTCTTGAATTTGAAAGGGACCTCAGGGATCACCTTTTTCAAGGCCACAACTTCATAGAAGTGGTCTTGATGCACCCTTGATATGAATCTCTCCATCTCCCATGACTCGGAGGTGGAAGCTTTTGCCTTCCCTTTCCTTTTTCTAGAGGTTTCTCCGGCCTTAGGTGCCATAAATGGTTATGGAAAAACAAAAAGCAATGCTTTTACCACACCAAACTTAAAAGGTTTGCTCGTCCTCGAGCAAAAGAAGAAAGAGTAGAAGAAGAAGAAAATAGAGGAGATGGAGGAGGCTTTGTGGTTCGGCCAAAGGGGGAAGAAGTAGTATTTAGGGTGTGTGAAAATGAAGGAGTGAAGATGGGTTTATATAGGGGTGAGGTGAGGGGTAGGGTTCGGCCATTATGGGTGGGTTGGGGAGGGAAAGTGGTTTGAATTTGAATGGTGAGGCAGGTGGGGTTTTATGAAGGATGGATGTGAGTGGTGAAGAGAAAGATGGGATTTGATAGGTGAAGGGTTTTGGGGGAAGAGGTATTGAGGTGATTGGTGAATGGGTGAAGAAGAATGAGGGTGGTGGGGTTGATGAGGATCCTGTGGGGTCCACAGATCCTGAGGTGTCAAGGAAAAGTCATCCCTGCACCAAATGGCATGCAAAAATGCGTTTTGAGCCAATTCTGGCGTTAAACGCCGGGCTGGTGCCCATTTCTGGCGTTTAATGCCAAGTGCTTGCCCTTTTCTGGCGTTTAACGCCAGTCTGGTGCCCCTTTCTGGCGTTAAACGCCCATCTGCTAGCCTTACTGGCGTTTAAACGCCAGTAGGTTCTTCCTCCAGGGTGTGCTATTTTTCTTCCTGTTTTTCATTCTGTTTTTGCTTTTTCAATTGATTTTGTGACTTCTCATGATCATCAACCTACGGAAAACATAAAATAACAAAGGAAAATAGATAAAATATAACATTGGGTTGCCTCCCAACAAGCGCTTCTTTAATGTCAGTAGCTTGACAGAGGGCTCTCATGGAGCCTCACGGATACTCAGAGCAATGTTGGAACCTCCCAACACCAAACTTAGAGTTTGAATGTGGGTGTTCAACACCAAACTTAGAGTTTGGTTGTGGCTTCCCAACACCAAACTTAGAGTTTGACTGTGGGGGCTCTGTTTGACTCTGCTTTGAGAGAAGCTCTTCATGCTTCCTCTCCATGGTGGCAAAGGGATATCCTTGAGCCTTAAACACAAAGGGTTCTTCATTCACTTGAGTGATCAATTCACCTCTATCAACATCAATCACAGCCTTAGCTGTGGCTAGGAAGGGTCTGCCAAGGATGATAGATTCATCCATGCACTTCCCAGTCTCTAGGACTATGAAATCAGCAGGGATGTAATGGTCTTTAACCTTTACCAGAACATCCTCTACAAGTCCATAAGCTTGTTTCTTTGAATTGTCTGCCATCTCTAGTGAGATTCTTGCAGCTTGTACCTCAAAGATCCCTAGCTTCTCCATTACAGAGAGAGGCATGAGGTTTACACTTGACCCTAAGTCACACAGAGCCTTCTTGAAGGTCATGGTGCCTATGGTACAAGGTATTAAAAACTTCCCAGGATCCTGTCTCTTTTGAGGTAATTTCTGCCTAGACAAGTCATCCAGTTCCTTGGTGAGTAAAGGGGGTTCATCCTCCCAAGTCTCATTACCAAATAACTTGTTATTTAGCTTCATGATTGCTCCAAGGTATTTAGCAACTTGCTCTTCAGTGACATACTCATCCTTTTCAGAGGAAGAATACTCATCAGAGCTCATGAATGGCAGAAGTAAGTCCAATGGAATCTTTATGGTCTCAGTGTGAGCCTCAGATTCCCATGATTCCTCATTAGGGAACTCATTGGAGGCCAGTGGACGTCCATTGAGGTCTTCCTCAGTGGCGTTCACTGCCTCTTCCTCCTCTCCAAATTCGGCCATATTGATGGCCTTGCACTCTCCTTTTGGATTTTCTTCTGTATTGCTTGGAAGAGTACTAGGAGGGAGTTCAGTAACTTTCTTACTCAGCTGTCCCACTTGTGCCTCCAAGTTTCTAATGGAGGACCTTGTTTCAGTCATGAAACTTTGAGTGGTTTTGATTAGATCAGAGACCATGGTTGCTAAGTCAGAGTGGTTATGCTTAGAATTCTCTGTCTGTTGCTGAGAAGATGATGGAAAAGGCTTGCCATTGCTAAACCTGTTTCTTCCACCATTATTGTTATTGAAACCTTGTTGAGGTCTCTGTTGATTCTTCCATGAAAAATTTGGATGATTTTTCCATGAAGAATTATAGGTGTTTCCATAGGGTTCTCCCATGTAATTCACCTCTTCCATTGAAGGGTACTCAAGATCATAAGCTTCTTCTTCAGATGAAGCATCCTTAGTACTGCTTGGTGCATTTTGCATTCCAAACAGACTTTGAGAGATCAAATTGACTTGCTGGGTCAATATTTTGTTCTGAGCCAAGATGGCATTCAGGGTATCAATCTCAAGAACTCCTTTCTTCTTATTTGTCCCATTGTTCACAGGATTCCTTTCAGAAGTGTACATGAATTGGTTATTTGCAACCATTTCAATTAGTTCTTGAGCTTCTGCAGGTGTCTTCTTCAAATGAAGAGATCCTCCAGCAGAGCTATCCAAAGACATCTTGGACAGTTCAGAGAGACCATCATAGAAAATACCTATGATGCTCCATTCAGAAAGCATGTCAGAGGGACACTTTCTGATCAATTGTTTGTATCTTTCCCATGCTTCATAGAGGGATTCTCCTTCCTTCTGTCTGATGGTTTGGACTTCCACTCTAAGCTTACTCAATTTTTGAGGTGGAAAGAACTTTGCCAAGAAGGCATTGACTAGCTTTTCCCAAGAGTTCAGGCTTTCTTTAGGTTGTGAGTCCAACCATGTCCTAGCTCTGTCTCTTACAGCAAAAGGGAATAGCATAAGTCTGTAGACCTCAGGATCAACCCCATTAGTCTTGACAGTGTCACAGATTTGCAAGAATTCAGCTAAGAACTGATGAGGATCTTCCAATGGAAGTCAATGGAACTTGCAATTCTGTTGCATTAGAGAAACTAATTGAGGCTTAAGCTCAAAGTTGTTTGCTCCAATGGCAGGGATAGAGATGCTTCTCCCATAGAAGTCAGGAGTAGGTGCAGTAAAGTCACCCAGCACCTTCCTTGCATTGTTGGCATTGTTGTTGTTTTCGGCTGCCATGGGTTCTTCTTCTTTGAAGATTTCTGTTAGGTCCTCTACAGAGAGTTGTGCCTTAGCTTCTCTTAGCTATCGCTTCAAGGTCCTTTCAGGTTCAGGGTCAGCTTCAAGAAGAATGCTTTTGTCTTTGCTCCTGCTCATATGAAAGAGAAGAGAACAAGAAAATATGGAATCCTCTATGTCACAGTATAGAGATTCCTTGAGGTGTCAGAGAAAAAGAAAATTAGAAGGAAGAGGTAGAAGAATTCGAACTTAGTCGGATAGAGCTCGAATTGCGCATTGAGGAGGACTGGTACTCCATAAAATAGAAGGATGTGAGAAGAGGGGAAGAAATTTCGAAAATTTAAATTAAAAAGATTTTAAAAACATTTTGAAAACTTTAATTTATTTTCGAAAACCAAGAGTGGGAAAGAAATCAAGTAATTTTTGAAAAAGATTTTGAAATTAGAATTTAAAAAGATATGATTGAAAACTATTTTGAAAAGGTGTGATTAAAAAGATATGATTGAAAAGTTATGGTTTTAAAAAGATGTGATTGAGAAGATATGATTTGAAAAACAATTTAAAAAGATTTGATTTTAAAAATTAATGACTTGCCTAACAAGAAAAGATATGATTCAAACATTAAACCTTTCTCAACAGAAAAGGTAACATACTTGAAATGTTGAATCAAATCATTAATTGTTAGCAAGTATTTTTGAAAAAGGAAAGAAATTGATTTTGAAAAAGATTTGATTGAAAACAAAGATTTGATTTGAAAAAGATTTGATTTTGAAAAACTTTGAAAACTTGAAAAAAAATTTTAAAAATAGAATCTTCCCTCTTGTGCCATCCTGGCGTTAAACGCCCAGAATGGTGCACATTCTGGCGTTTAACGCCCAATGCACTACCTTTTTGGGCGTTAAACGCCCAACCAGGTACCCTGGCTGGCGTTTAAACGCCAGTCTGCCTTCTTCACTGGGCGTTTTGAACGCCCAGCTTTTTCTATATAATTCCTCTGCTGCATGTACTGAATCTTCTGTTCCCTGTATTATTGACTTGAAAATAGAACCAAGATCAAATAAACAATGCATGCAAGACACCAAACTTAAAATAAGACACTAGACTCAAACAAGAAACATAAAATATTTTTGGTTTTTATTGATTTTGTAATTTTTTTGGATTTTTTCGAAAATTAAGTGGAAAAAGAAAATAAAGGTATCAAAATTCTTAATGAGAATTCCAGGAATCATGCAATGTTAGTCTAAAGCTTTAAGTCTAAAGGATTTAGACATTGATAGCCAAGCTTCAGTAGGACATTGCATTCAAGAGCTAAATTGATGAGAATCAATCAGCTTTGGTGATGGTAAGATCATCACCTTGAAACACTAGAATTCACTCTTAAGAATTCTGAAAAATACCTAATCTAAGCAACAAGATGAACCGTCAGTTGTCCAAACTCAACAATCCTCGGCAACGGCGCCAAAAACTTGGTGCACGAAATTGTGATCATCAATGGCGCCATCAACATGGTACGCACAATTGCACTCTCAACTCTTTATCACAACCTCGCACAACTAACCAGCAAGTGTACTGGGTCGTCCAAGTAATAAACCTTACGCGAGTAAGGGTCGATCCCACAGAGATTGTTGGTATGAAGCAAGCTATGGTCACCTTGTAAATCTTAGTCAGGCAGACTCAGATGGTTATAGATGAAATATGAATAAAAGATAAAGATAGAGATACTTATGCAATTCATTGGTAAGAACTTCAGATAAGCGAATGGAGATGCTTTGTCCCTTCCGTCTCTCTGCTTTCCTACTGTCTTCATCCAATCCTTCTTACTCCTTTCCGTGGCAAGCTTATGCAAGGGTTTCACCGTTGTCAGTGGCTACCTCCCATCCTCTCAGTGGAAATGTTCAACGCACCCTGTCACGGCACGGCTATCCAGCTGTCGGTTATCGATCATGTCGGAATAGAATCTAGTGATTCTTTTGCGTCTGTCACTAACGCCCCACAATCGCGAGTTTGAAGCACGTCACAGTCATTCAATCATTGAATCCTACTCAGAATACCACAGACAAGGTTTAGACCTTCTGGATTCTCTTGAATGCCGCCATCAGTTCTAGCCTATACCATGAAGACTCTGATCTCACGGAATGGCTGGCTCGGTTGTCAGGCGAGCGCTCGGTTGTCAGGCGATCAACCATGCGTCGTGTATCAGGAATCCAAGAGATATTCACTCAATCTAAGGTAGAACGGAGGTGGTTGTCAGTCACACGTTCATAGGTGAGAATGATGATGAGTGTCACGGATCATCACATTCATCAAGTTGAAAAACAAGTGATATCTTGGAACAAGAACAAGTGGAATTGAATAGAAGAACAATAGTAATTGCATTAATACTCGAGGTACAGCAGAGCTCCACACCTTAATCTATGGTATGTAGAAACTCCACCGTTGAAAATACATAAGAACAAGGTCTAGGCATGGCCGTGAGGCCAGCCTCCCAAAGAGGGTTCAATCATAAAAACATGATCAAAAGATGAAAAATACAATAGCAAAAGGTCCTATTTATAGGGAACTAGTAGCTTAAGAATTACAAAGATGAGTAAATGACATAAAAATCCACTTCCGGGCCCACTTGGTGTGTGCTTGGGCTGAGCATTGAAGCATTTTCGTGTAGAGACTTCTCTTGGAGTTAAACGCCAGCTTTTGTGCCAGTTTGGGCGTTTAACTCCCACTTTGGTGCCAGTTCCGGCGTTTAACGCTGGGAATTCTGAAGGTGACTTTGAACGCCGGTTTGGGCCATCAAATCTTGGGCAAAGTATGGACTATCATATATTGTTGGAAAGCCCAGAATGTCTACTTTCCAACGCCGTTGAGAGCGCGCCAATTGGGCATCTGTAGCTCCAGAAAATCCACTTCGAGTGCAGGGAGGTCAGAGTCCAACAGCATCTGCAGTCCTTTTCAGTCTCTGAATCAGATTTTTGCTCAGGTCCCTCAATTTCAGCCAGAAAATACCTGAAATCACAGAAAAACACACAAAATCATAGAAAGTCCAGAAAAGTGAATTTTAACTAAAAACTAATAAAAATATACTAAAAACTAACTAAATCCTACTAAAAACATACTAAAAACAATGCCAAAAAGCGTATAAATTATCCGCTCATCAATCACACCTACGTTAAGAGTCACGTTAGCATAGCTAACGTGGACTCTAACGTAGGAACATAGGGGCACTAAGCAACGTTAATGGGAAAAGTGATTCCCATTTACGTTTGCGAAGGGGTATAAGCCAATGTTATTGGGAAAAGTGAGTCCCAATAATGTTAGCCAAGTTTTGAGAAAGCAACATTAGTGGTCCTGTTAAGACCACTAACGTTGGATTTAACGTGGATATATGAGGTTGGAACGTTAGTGGAAAAAGTGAATGCCATTAACGTTCTCGAGCCCACAATGGAAATCAACGTTAAATCTCACTAATTACCCAAAGCCTAAATCATCTTTATCTGCAAGTTGGGCCCACTAAAGATGAGAATTGCTTCAACTCAAGATCCAAAGCCCACATCCAAGACTTGAAGAACTCACTAGAAGATCAAGAGGAGTAGTATATATAGGAGTAGTTTTGAACTTTAAAGAAGCTTGGCACTTTTGGGAACTACTCTCTATAGATTTACTTTTCTGCACTTTTAGCATGTATTCTTATTTTCTGCCATTTTTCATTTCTAGAGCTATGAACAACTAAACCCTTTTCATTGGGTTAGGGAGCTCTGTTGTAATTTGATGGATCAATTATAGTTTTCATTCTTCTTCTTCATTCTTTTTTCTTGATCTTACTAGAAAGCTTTCGATCTTAATTCAATTAGTTAGTTGTCTTAGAAAAGAAACTCTCCATAATTGGATCTCCTTTGAGCCTTGGAAAAGGGATTAGGAGATCATGCTAGAAATGCTTTCTCATGTTGGACCAAATTGGGGTCTGGGCGGATATAGTGACATGTAATCCTCCCAACACTTTGATTTGGAAATACATGTGGTATAATCAGTGACCACACTTCATCTCTTCCCATGAGCAATTAAATCAAGGAATTGGGCAATTGTTCAAGCTTAGAGAGATTGGATTGCCAAGGAATTGGGATCCAATCACTTAAGATTACCAAGGAGATCAATTAATGCATTGATTGAGGAAGAGATGAGAATGAACTTGATCCGAAGAATACAACATCTCCTGAACCCAATGATTTCCCCAATTCTGATCTTACCCATTCTCTTTACTTTCTTCCATTTAATTTCATGCTCATTACCCCAAATCCCCATTTAAGATTCTGCACTTTAATTTCTGTTATTTACTTTCTAGTCATTTAAATTTCTGCATCTCAACCCAAATTCTGTTTAGCTCAACTAGCACATTCTTCTAACTAAAGTTGCTTGACCAATCAATCCTTGTGGGATTCCACCTCACTCTATTGTGAGTTTTACTTGACGACAAATTGGTATACTTGCCGAAGGGAAATTTGTTGAGAGACAAGTTTTCATGCATCAAGTTTATGGCGCCGTTGCCGGGGATTGATTTTGAATAAACAATGATTAAGTTTGAAGATCACTAGATTGAGCATTTTTCTTTTCGTTTAGTTTATTCAGTTAATTTCTTTTAGTTTATTTTAATTTCTTCCTCACCCCCTATACCCTCTTTTATTTCTTTCGTTCTTTCTTCCTTTGATTACTATTCTGCTCACTAACCCACTAACTGTTTGATAAATTGCATCACTCACACTAACAATTACTCTAACAAGAATAGTTTCTTCATTTTATCTCCTGTTGTGCAATCTGTTTGTTGTATGACAGGGAGAAGAGAAAGAGCTTCAACATCCTTTGATTCAAAACCTGAAAGAACACTTTGGAGACTAAGAAGGGAAGCAAGAGGGAAAAGGATTATTGGTGCTGAGGAAGAAGAGGAAGAGTATTTTGAACCCAACATGGAAGAAAATATGGAGAACAATCATGAAGAAGAAGCTCATAATCATGTCAGAGAAGGCCATGCAAACCGGGCTGGGCAAGAAAGGAGAGTCTTAGGATTCTATATCAATCCTAATCCTGGAAACTGTGGAAGCAGCATTCTGAAGCCCACCATACATACCAACAATTTCGAGCTAAAACCCCAGCTCATCACTCTTGTGCAAAATAATTGCTCATTTGGAGGAAGTGCTCAAGAAGATCCTAATCAACATTTGACCACCTTCCTGAGGATTTGAAGTCCAATGGAGTCCACCCAGATGTCTATAGGTTGCTCTTGTTCCCTTTTTCACTCAGGGACAAGGCATCCAAATGGCTTAAATCCTTCCCAAAAGAGAGCTTAACTAATTGGGAAGAAGTGGTGAACAGGTTTCTGACAAGATTTTACCCTCCTCAAATGATCAATAGGCTAAGAACTGAGGTGCAAACTTTTAGACAACAAGATGGTGAGACACTTTATGAAGCATAGGAGAGATTCAAAGACCATACAAGAAGATGCCCACCAGATATGTTTAATGAGTGGGTTCAACTTCACATCTTCTATGAAGATCTTTCCTATGAGTCAAAGAAGGCGGTGGATCATTCATCAGGAGGCTCTCTAAACAAGAAGAAAACCATTGAAGAAGCCATAGATGTCATTGAAACAGTTGCTGAAAATGACTACTTCTATGCTTCCGAAAGAAGTAACACCAGAGGAGTAATGGAGCTGAACCACATGGATGCATTGTTAGCTCAAAACAAGATGATCACCAAGCAGCTAGCAGATCTTACCAAGAAGGTGGAGGAGAAACAAGTTGCAGCAGCCATCACCTCATCATCAGCTCAAGAAGGAGTAAACATAGGAGAAGAAGGTGATTGGGAGCAAGCCAACTATGTTGGAAACTCACCTAGACAAGTCCATGATCCATACTCCAAAACTTACAACTCTAGATGGAGAAATCACCCCAACTTTGGATGGGGAAACCAACAAGACCAAAGGCAAGATCAGAGACGCCACAACCTCAACTCCAACAACAATGCTACTCATCAAAACACCTCACAGAGATATTACCAACATCCATCTAACCAACCTTCTCAACCACCTAATCTCAACCCACCATCATCAATAGATGATAGGCTCTCAAAGATTGAAGCTCTACTTGAAAGTTTATGCAAAGAAGTCCAAGACAACAAAGTGTTTAAGGAAGAAGTGTGAGCCAATATCAAGAACCAAGGAGAAAACATCAAGAGATTGGAGTCCCAAGTAGGGTATTTATCTCAACAAATTCCCAAACCCACTGATGGATTCCCAAGTGATACAGAGAAGAATCCAAGAGGAGAAACAAAGAGGGTGAGATGGGAAGAATGTAAAATGATAACCACAAGTAATGAGGGGAGTATGAATGGAGTAGAACACCTCCATAATAACCAAAAGGAAAGCCAGGAGGAAGGAAGCTATACAACTCGATTTACATCCAAGGAAGAGCTAAAGAAGAAGGAGGTGTTGAACCCATATGCACCTTTTCCCCACAGGCTAAAAGGTGGTGTAGCAGGGAGAATGTACTCAAGGTTCCTTGATATGTTTGCATCTCTTGATGTAAATATACCATTTATTAAAGCTCTCCAGCAAATGCCTTTCTACATCAAGTATATAAAGGAGTTACTAGCCAGAAAAAGTCTATTGAAGGGTGGACAAATAATAAAGATGAACAGGGATTGCAGTGCTCTCATTCAACCAAGGCCACGCACAAAGAAGGAGTATCCAGGGAGTTTCTACATTCCTTGTGCCAAAGGAGGAACAATGATTGACAAAAGGCTTTGTGACTTGGGAGCAAGCATCAACTTAACGCCTCTCTCCCTCATGAAGAAGCTCCAAATCAATGAACTAACTCCTACTAATGTAATTATCAGGTTGGCTGACAAAACTCAAATACAAGCAATAAGAGGGGTTGAAAATGTGCTGGTTAAGGTTGGGAGCTACTATCTTCCCACAGATTTTGTTGTTCTGGAAATGGATGAAAATCCTATTTATCCCATCATTCTGGGAAGACCATTCCTAGCCACAGCCAGAGCACTCATAGATGTAGAGCGAGGAGAGCTAGTGCTGAGAATACATGATGAGCAGCTCACTTTCAATGTTTTCAAACTCTCACAAGAATCAAGTCAAGAAAACAAAGAATTAAGAGAAGAGCAGCATAAAGCACTGACGCAAGAAACAAACAAGGAACCACAAACAACACAATTGGAAACCACATTAGATCGAAAGCCACCTATTCAGGAAGAACCACCTTCAAAGGTAATCCAAAGGGAACCAGAACCACTAGATTCATGCAGAGGCAACAACAAGGATCCCTTAGGGAAAGGAGTTATAGAGAACAAGCAAGTATCAAAAGATACAAAGAAGAAAGGTCCAAGGGGATGGAGAAATAAGAAAATTCCTACAGAAAATTTCTCACCCGGTGATGAAGTGATCTCTACATACTTTCCATCTATACCACCTCACCTCCCCACTATTCCATCTCAGCTGCCTCCTGTGTACACTATCAACAAAATCTTATCTTTGGAGCATATGGAGCTTATCAACAAAGCCAATGGACATAGGTTCACTGCAAGAGGAGAGGATTTCAAGCACCACCAACCACCCTGACAAGGGTCAACCGTCAAGCTAATGACGTTAAAGAAGCGTTTCATGGGAGGCAACCCATGTTCTATACCTCTTTTCTTAATTCTCTAATAATAAGTAATAAAGCAATTTTCATGGAATTTCAAATTAATTTTGACAACTAATATAAAGCTCCTCTACATGCAACGTATAGTACATGATAAGTTTGGTGTTCAAAACACATCAAGTGAGGTTTGAACACACCCTATGAGGAAGATTTATTCCTTAAACTTGTTGCACCATATAATCACAAACAAGTTTGGTGTACCAACGTGCATGCATGGAAGCTTGATGGTTAATTGATTTACATTCATGAAGGCATTTAGTCATGCAAAAACAAAAGAAAAATAAATATTTTGTTAGTTCATTTTCTTTTTCTCACCAAAAATTTCAAATAACCCATCACATTTTCTTTTCGTATATAGGGAATCAAAAAGTACATTGATGGTACTTGATGGGGCAATTGAAGAAGGGAGATTCGGCCAAGGGAATTTCACACTTGTCTTCATGGGGAATGTCCTTGGAAGTATTGCCATGCAACATTGAGAATGGATAGTTTTGAAGACCGAACCAAGACCCCATAAAGGAGGTGATCCTTGTGCTCATTCAATCCAAAACCCCAACCGTCCACTATCAAACAACACTATCAATCCACACCCTTCAATCAATTGCCATCTTCCTATATAAACCCCTTCACACAATCTCTCGATACATACTTATTCCCACCTTTCCCACTCCCTCCTTTCGGTCATACACACATCACCCTTCACCAAGGCTTCACATACACCCTCCTAGCCATCTTGAGAACTAACTAATATATCAACTATCCTACATGGCATCATCAAGTTCCAAAAGGCAAAGAGGAAAAGAACCCATAGAGCAGCCTTTCTTTGACGCTGGGAGATTCAAAACAGCCTTCCATGAGCTCGAGTTCGAACGAATAAAGGACAAGAAGATACTATCCGAATCATTATTCCAGTTCAATGAAGATGAATGTCCATAAATTCGAGAGAAGATTGAGAAAAGGGGTTGGCAAAAGCTCACTAACCCGGAAGCAAGGGTAAATGCAACTCTCATCAGGGAATTTTATGCAAATGTGGTTAGAGAAGACAAGACCACAACCCCCACCTTCAAAAGCTATGTAAGAGGAACAGAGGTAGATTTCAGTCCAAATGCTATAATTAGAAATCTTCATCTGAAATCACCACAATTTGTTACGCTCAGGTATCAAGAAAGAATGAACAATGGCCCTGACAATGATGAATTGGAAGAAATTGTAGGTGACATATGCATTGTGGGATCTGACTGGGAAAGATATTCGCATATGAGGCCCCGGTTTATCAGGAGAGGAGACCTCATCCTAGAAGCCAAGGGATGGTTTGAGCTTGTGAGACGATCTATCCTTCCAGCCGCAAACAATTCTCAGGTTAATATTGCTCGAGCTACCATGGTACATTGTCTAATAAGGGGTGGAAGCATCAATGTGCATGAAATTATAGCTGAAGGAATTCAAGAATCAGTCGAGAAGAAAGACTCGGGTGCTAGACTTTGGTACCCCAGCACCATCCTTGGATTATGCATGAAAGCTAAGGTTGTCTTTGAAGATAGCAATCTAACTTGAGTAGGTCTTGGGAGATCACTTACACTCCAACGCATAACCCATGTGACTCCAGCTCAACAGCAGAAAAGACCTCATCTAAGGAAGAGGACAACAGAAGAAGCACAAGAGGAAGAACCTATCCAAGAAGAAACCCAACCAACAGAACATCATCAAGAAGGGTATTATGACCCAACCAACATCAATTTGGGTCACATCCGAGGAGCTATTGACGATTTATCAAGAATATACATGGAAGGACAAGAACAACAACTGCAATTTCAATCTCAGAGAATGGATCGTCAAGAGGAAATGCTATCAAATTGGATGAATTAACAAAAGGAATGGCAGAAACAGTTAATGGAGCAGCAACAAGAGCACTACTCTCAGCTCACTCAAGCCATCAGTCAAGTGTCTGAAAGGCAAGAAAGCCAAGATAAACGCCTCCAGGAACTCAATCAACTCCAGATGAATCAGATGAAGGCATTCAACGAATTCAGTGTGCTCAATGAAGGAAGGCAACTGCATCGAGAAGAATTCAGCGTTAACACTCAGACAAAGTTAAACTATATGACTGCGCATATGCATCACTTGCACCCCGACATCCCAAGTTATGAGGAAGTTCGCAGGAAATTAATAGAACAAGAAGTGGGGAAGGTGAAACAGCAAAAGGAAGCATTGAAGAAGAAGATGGAGGATGCCGGTGATGGTGTTTTTGCAGAAAACAAATTTTCCAACACACAAATCCAACCGGCAAGTGTACCGGGTCGCATCAAGTAGTAATAACTCACTTAGAGTGAGGTCGATCCCACAGGGATTGATGGATCAAGAACTTTAGTGGGTGATTAGTTTAGTCAAGCTAACATTGAGTGAATTGTGTGAAGTTGATCATCAGAAAGTAAAATTGCAATGAATTTAAAGTGCAGAAAGTAAAAATGGACAGAAACTTAAAGAGCAAGAAATGTAAATTAACGGAATCTTAAATGACAAGAAATGTAAATTGCAGGAAATGTAAAAGGGAGTGGGTGCAGGGAAATTAAACGAAAGTAGTAGATCAAAGCTTAGAACAATTACAATGAAATTAAATTGCAGGAAAAGTAAATTCAAGGTCACAGTAGCTTAAATGTAAATTGCAGAAGAACACAAGTGGAGGAAATTAAATTGGGAGCAATGAGATGCAACAAAGAGACATAGATCATTTCTCAAATCTCAAAGTGAAACTAACAATTTCAATGAAATAGTAAAAACAGAAAGGAAGCCAAGAGCTCACTTGCTCTCAAGATCAAAACAGAAAGGAAATTGAAGAGGAATGGAACAGAAAGTAAAATGCAGCTCAATTTCAATAGCTAAATGAAAGTTGAAGATCTCAGGGGTGGAGGAGACTAGAAAACAAGTCTAGATCTCAATCCCTTCCTTGATCCAACAGCAAACAAGATGCAGGAAAATTAAAGATGAAAGTAATAAAGAAAACTTTGATTCAAATCACAATTTACTTGAAAATTTGCAGAAGAAGAACAAGAGAGGTTGCAGATAGAGAATGAAAACAAAATTCCTTTCAATCTCAATCCAAGATTCAAAACAGAAATGAAAACTAAGAGAGAGAGATCTCAAATCCTAATGCTCCCTAGTGGAGCTAGCCTTTCTAATCGAGCTTCTATTAGAGCCAACCTCCTCTCTGAAATGAGAGTGATGCCCTTTACATAGGCTTTTTAAAAAATGAAAATAAAATGAAATTGAAATTAAAAATAAATTCACAAAATAAAATTCCTAATCTAGCTTGTTCTTGTGCCTTTGAGTGATGATGTGGGCTTTTCTTGCTTTGGATTTGAGGAGAAATGGGTTTAGTTGGCCTTGATTCAATTTGGAGAGGAATTAAATTTAAATGAGATTTTGGTTGAATTTTGGCCCATGATGCTCCCAGGAGGCTGCTCTGCTCTTGTGGAGAGCAGAGCAGTGAAGCCTTGTGTGGGGATCCTGCTCGTGTGTGTTTGTTAAACCCCATTTTTAGGGTTTATCTTATATTGGATTTAGAGTATTTTGACTACCTTTTCTCGCATTTAGCCTATGAATTAGCATGGTTTTGTAATCTCTCCTGTATTTGTGCTTAAGTGTAAAAACATGCTTTTTAAGCCTTATTTTGATGAATTTCTAATTCCACTTTGATTCCATAAGATGCCTTGATGTGTTTGCTAGTAATTCCAGGATTGAAATAGGATAGGCATGGATCAAAGGAAGCAAGGAAGGAAGCATACAAGTGGAGAAAAGCATGAAAAGTCAAAGAAGTGAAATCAGCCAAGCACGCGCACGCGCACAAGGCGCCCGCGCGCACATTACAGAATCGGCCAGGGACGTGCACGCGTACCGTGCGCGCACGCGCCGAAGTTCGCACATGACTTCATTAAAGCAACACGTGCCTGGTGATTTGGAAGGGTTTCTGAACCCATTTTGGCGCCAATTGCTGATAGAATGGAATAATAGGATCAAGGATTGAGGGAAAGGCATCATTCTATCATATAGCATAATTAGGATTAGTTTAGAATAGTTTTTGAGAGAGAAGCTCTCACTTCTCTCTAGAATTAGGATTAGGCTTAGGTTAATCTCTCTTCTTAGATCTAGGTTTAATTCATGCTTTAATTCACTCTTCCCTTATCAAGTCTTAATCTTATCATCTTCCTCTTTCTAGTTATGTGCTTTAATAATTGTAATTCTTCATTTTGTTTTGGATAGGTTGTTGTTCATTTGTTTCCTTTAATAATGCAATTTGAGGTAATTCAGTGATTTCCTTGATTGTTGTTGTTAAATTCTTTGCAATAATTGTTGTTAGATTTCATTCTTGTTGTTGATTTACTATGCTTTCCTTTTGTGCCTTCCAAGTGTTTGATGAAATGCTTCGTGGGATTTTTGTGTAGGTTTTGTTCCTCTTGGCCTAGGTAGAGTAATTAGTGACTCTTGAGTTACCTAATTCCTTTGTTGATCGATAATTATAAATTGCTAATTGATTTGGATGCCTCTAAAGCTAGTCTTTCCTTTAGGAGTTGATTAGGACTTGAGGAATCAAATTGATTCATCCACTTGACTTTCCTCCATGGTTAGAGGTTAAATAAGTGGGAGCAATACACAATTCTCATCACAATTGAGAAAAAATAACTAGGATAGGACTTCTAGTTCTCATATCTTGCCAAGAGCTTTGTTAGTTGTTAGTTTACTTCCTTTGCCATTTATGATTTTTGTCTATAATCTCAGAAACCCCCAAAATAACTCACAACCAATAACAAGACACTTTATTGTAATTCCTAGGGAGAACGACCCGAGGTTTGAATACTTCGGTTTATAAATTTTAGGGGTTTGTTTTAGTGACAAACAACTTTTTGTATAAAAGGATTAGTGATTGGTTTAGAAACTATACTTGCAACGAGAATTCATTTGTGAATTCTAAATCGTCAAAAATCTAATCATCAAAATGGCGCCGTTGCCGGTAAATTGCAATGGTGTTATGTTATTGGTTATTGTACATATGTGAATAGTGTGAATATCTTGCTTTTTTGCTTTGTTTGCTATTTGTAGAATTTTGTTTCTCTTATTTTCTATTAGCTTTTGATTTTTGTTTTCTCTTTTCACCATGAATTCTCATTTTGGCTATAAATGTCATTACAACTATGTTGTAGGTGATGGGAGCTACAATGAAGATGTGTATCAAGGATGGGACAACCAAAGGTGGGAGGAGCTATATGATCAATCCTCATGGCAACAACCTCCCCCAATGCACTATGAAGAAGAGTCATTCTATGATGCATATCAATCCAATGGCTATGGTGAATCTCCTTGTGATTAGTTTAGTCAAGCTAACATTGAGTGAATTGTGTGAAGTTGATCATCAGAAAGTAAAATTGCAATGAATTTAAAGTGCAGAAAGTAAAAATGGACGGAAACTTAAAGAGCAAGAAATATAAATTAACAGAATCTTAAATGACAAGAAATGTAAATTGCAGGAAATGTAAAAGGGAGTGGGTGCAGGGAAATTAAACGAAAGCATTAGATCAAAGCTTAGAACAATTGCAAGGAAATTAAATTGCAGGAAAAGTAAATTCAAGGTCACAGTAGCTTAAATGTAAATTGCAGAAGAACACAAGTACAGGAAATTAAATTGGGAGCAATGAGATGCAACAAAGAGACATAGATAATTTTTCAAATCTCAAAGTGAAACTAACAATTTCAATGAAATAGTAAAAACAGAAAGGAAGCCAAGAGCTCACTTGCTCTCAAGATCAAAACAGAAAGGAAATTGAAGAAGAATGTAACAGAAAGTAAAATGCAGCTCAATTTCAATAGCTAAAGGAAAGTTGAAGATCTCAGGGGTGGAGGAAACTAGAAAACAAGTCTAGATCTCAATCCCTTCCTTGATCCAACAGCAAACAAGATGCAGGAAAATTAAAGATGAAAGCAATGAAGAAAACTTTGATTCAAATCACAATTTACTTGAAAGTTTGCAGAAGAAGAACAAGAGAGGTTGCAGATAGAGAATGAAAACAGAATTCCTTCCAATCTCAATCCACGATTCAAAACAAAAATGAAAACTAAAAGAGAGAGATCTCAAATCCTAATGCTCCCTAGTGGAGCTAGCCTTTCTAATCGAGCTTCTATTAGAGCCAACCTCCTCTCTGAAATGAGAGTGATGCCCTTTATATAGGCTTTTTACAAAATGAAAATAAAATGAAATTGAAATTAAAAATAAATTCACAAAATGAAATTCCTAATCTAGCTTGTTCTTGTGCCTTTGAGTGATGATGTGGGCTTTGCCTGCTTTGGATTTGAGGAGAAATGGGTTTAGTTGGCCTTGATTCAATTTGGAGAGGAATTGAATTTAAATGAGATTTTGGTTGAATTTTGGCCCATGATGCTCCCAAGAGGCTGCTCTGCTCTTGTGGAGAGCAGAGTAGTGAAGCCTTGTGTGGTGATCCTGCTCGTGTATGTTATACGCACCAAGCCCCTTGACCGTGCCAAATTGTGCGTGACATGCTTCCCTGGGCCGTGTCATGGTGCGTGCCTTGCGCTCAAGGAATGTTGCTCTGCCCTCCTTGTGGGCAGCGCAATAGTGCTTCCAAGAGGAGTTCCCAAGTTCAAGCCTTGGTGAAAGCACTCCACTCAAATTTTTTTACATTTTCTTTGGGAGAGAGCATGATACTGCCCTCCAAGAGAGCAGTCTGCTCTCCTTGAGAGTAGCATTTCCTTGGTTTCCTTGTGTCTCCTTCTTCGAGCCTTGGTGGAAGCATTTTGGTTTATTTTTGCTTATTTTTGGCCCTTAAAGATGCCTTTCACTCATGCCTCAATTGTACGCCAAATATGGATTGTTATATATCGTTGGAAAGCTCTGAATGTCAGCTTTCCAACGCAACTGGAAGCACATCAATTGGACATTTGTAGCTCAAGTTATAGCCCTTTGAAGTAGTCATGGTCATGCTGTGAGCGCCCCAAATTTAACTTAGCGAAAATTTGCTCCAACCTCACTTTGTTTTCACGATATTGCCCTGCTCTTGGCAAGGGCAGGGCAGTGTGCGTGTTGGTTGCTTCCTCCTTTGATTTGGTCATGAGCCACGCTTTTAAAAGCGTGGCCTAAGCCTCTAAAGTGTGCTCCAACTTCAAAGTGTGCCCCAAAGCTCTTTTTTTCTCCTTTTTAGCTTATTTTGGGCTTCTTTGCTTCTTTTTCTTCTTATTTCCTACAAGAGTTATAAAATTAAAAGATCAAGGAAATATTCCAATTAAGCACAAAAGAATCCAATATTTAAGCACAAATCATCAATTTCTTGTATGAAAAAGCATAGAAAAATAGGTATATGATGACATGTCATCAGCCGGTTTCTGGAAAAAGCTGATGGGGAAGCGCAAGGGGAATGGAGACCCAAGTAATCAAGGAGAATCCCAAGGTAGCAGAAGAACATGAGCATGCCAACAAGTGAAAGGTGGTGAAGTTCCTTCTTAGTTTATCTTTTTCAAAAAGCTTTAAATAAGGAAAATCATGTATGAAATAGAACATGCTTTCATGGTAGGGTTTATAAAAGCTTTAGCAATCCATTTTTTTAGACCTCGTCAGGTGATAAAGCCCATTTGTAGGGTTTATCTTATGCTTCATTTAAGGAATTTTATGACCTTTTACCCACATTTATTCAATGAAATAGCATGGTTTTTATAACTTCTCCTTTAATTGTGCTTAAGAGTGAAAACATGCTTTTTAGGACTTAAAATAGCTAAATCTAATTCTCCTTGATTCCATTAGATGCCTTGATATGTTTTCTAAGTGATTTCAGATTTAGGAGGTGAGGATTGGACCAAGGGAATGAAGGAAAAGCATGTAGAAATGGAGAACTCATGGAGAAATAAAGGAAACGCAAAAGCTGTCAAGCCGACCTCTTCGCACTTAATCGGCCATAACTTGAGCTACAGAGGTCTAAATGATGCGGTTCTAGTTGGGTTGGAAAGCTAACATCCGGGGCTTCGAAATGATATAAGATTTGCTATGGTTGAACCGCGCATGGTGACGCGTACGCGCATAGTACGCGCACACGCCGTTGCTGCCACCTGGTTCACTTAAAGGAAAACGTGGCCAGCGAATTCTAAAGCCTTGTGGGCCCAATCCAACTTATTTCTGATACTATTTGAGCCAAGGATTGAAGGGGGAATGAAGAGACTTTTCATACTTTAGAAGTTAGTTACCATTAGTCATAGTTTTAGTAGTTAGAGTTAGTTTCTAGAGAGAGAAGCTCTCACTTCTCTCTAGAATTAGGATTAGGCTTAGTTCTTAGATCTAGATTTTAATTCATCTTCTTCTACTTCTATCCTCTTAATTCCTTGTTGTTACATTCATCTTCTTCCATTCTATTGTTGTAATTTCCTTTGTGTTGTTCTTATGTTTTGTTGTAGATCTACTATTGTTCCTTCCATTTTCTTTCAATTAAATAAGAGGTAATTCATGTAGATCTTGTTCCCTTTAATTGTTGTTGTTAATTCTTTACATTTGATTGTTGTTAGAATTAATTCTTGTTGTTGATTTACTATGCTTTCCTTTTATTCCTTCCAAGTGTTTGATGAAATGCTTGGTTGGATTTTAGAGTAGAATTTTATACTCTTGGCTTGGAAAGGTAACTTAGAACCTCTTGAGTTACTAATGTCCAAGTAATTGATGATTGGGATCCATTGACTCTAGTTCTCACTAATTGAATTAGTGGAGAGTTAGGACTTATGGACTAGGATTGATATAGCTCATTTGACTTTCCTTTACTACTAGTTAGAGGATGATTTAATGAGATTAATCCTTGCAAATTCTCATATTGTGGTTAGTGATTAGGATAGAGATCCTTGACCACCAACCCTTACCAAGATCTTTTTAGGCCTTAGTTTACTTTCTTGCCATTTATCTTTCATGTTTCTTATCAAAACCCCAAAATAACTCACAACCAATAATAAGACACTTTATTATAATTCCTAGGGAGAACGACCCGAGGTTTCAATACTTCGGTTTATAAATTTAGGGGTTTGTTTTAGTGACAAACAACTTTTTGTATGAAAAGATTATTGCTTGGTTTAGGAACTATACTTGCAACGAGAATTCATTTGTGAAATTCTAAACCGTCAAAAATCCAATCATCATCATGCCTCTATTCATCGATCACTTTTTATAACTGATGCATGAAAACTTGTCTCTCAACAAATTTCCCTTCGGCAAGTATACCGAATTGTCGTCAAGTAAAACTCACAATAGAGTGAGGTCGAATCCCACAAGGATTGATTGGTCAAGCAACTTTAGTTAGAAGAATGTGCTAGTTGAGCTAAACAGAATTTGGGTTGAGATGCAGAAATTTAAATGACTAGAAAGTAAATAACAGAAATTAAAGTGCATAATCTTAAATGGGGATTTGGGGTAATGAGCATGAAATTAAATGGAAGAAAGTAAAGAGAATGGGTAAGATCAGAATTGGGGAAATCATTGGGTTCAGGAGATGTTGTATTCTTCGGATCAAGTTCATTCTCATCTCTTCCTCAATCAATGCATTCATTGATCTCCTTGGCAATCTTAAGTGATTGGATCCCAATTCCTTGGCAATCCAATCTCTCTAAGCTTGAACAATTGCCCAATTCCTTGATTTAATTGCTCATGGGAAGAGATGAAGTGTGGTCACTGATTATACCATATGTATTTCCAAATCAAAGTGTTGGGAGGATTACATGTCACTATATTCGCCCAGACCCCAATTTGGTCCAACATGAGAAAGCATTTCTAGCATGATCTCCTAATCCCTTTTCCAAGGCTCAAAGGAGATCCAATTATAGAGTTTCTTTTCCAAGACAACTAACCAATTGAATTAAGATCGAAAGCTTTCTAGTAAGATCAAGAGAAAAGAAAGAAGAAGAAGAATGAAAACTACAATTGATCCATCAAATTACAACAGAGCTCCCTAACCCAATGAAAGGGGTTTAGTTGTTCATAGCTCTAGAAATGGAAAATGGCAGAAAAGAAGAATACATGCTAAAAGTGCAGAAAAATAAATCTATAGAGAGTAGTTCCCAAAAGTGCCAAGCTTCTTCAAAGTTCAAAACTATTCCTATATATACTACTCCTCTTGATCTCCTAGTGAGTTCTTCAAGTCTTGGATGTGGGCTTTGGATCTTGAGTTGAAGCAGTTCTCATCTTTAGTGGGCCCAACTTGTAGAGAAAGATGATTTAGGCTTTGGGTAATTAGTGAGATTTAACATTGATTTCCATTGTGGGCTCGAGAACGTTAATGGCATTCACTTTTTCCACTAACGTTCCAACCTCATATATCCACGTTAAATCCAATGTTAGTGGTCTTAACGTGACCACTAACGTTGCTTTCTTAAAACTTGGCTAACGTTATTGGGACTCACTTTTCCCAATAATGTTGGCTTATACCCCTTCGCAAACATTAATGGGAATCACTTTTCCCATTAACGTTTCTTAGTGCCCCTATGTTCTTACGTTAGAGTCCACGTTAGCTATGCTATCGTGACTCTTAACGTAGGTGTGATCCACCTTCGAGAGCGTTAGTGACACTCACCTTTGTCACTAACGCTCCAAATGCCATGTTCTCTACGTTAGAACTCACATCAACTAAGTTAACGTGGCTCTTAACGTAGTAGTGAAGCCATCTCCCAACGTTAGTGACAAAAGTTGGTTCCTTGATCTCAACTCCACGTTAACGTTCACATTAATAAGCTTAACGTGAAAGTTAATGTAGGCAATGCTAGAGGGTCCAACGTTAGTGACAAAAGTGAGTGTCACTAACGTTGGCTTGTGTTTCCTCTTCCAAGTTAAAGTTCACATTAACTAAGTTAACGTGACTCTTAACGTGGATAATTGCCAAGTTCTCCAACGTTAATGGTGTTCACTTTTACCATTAACGTTGGAGTTCCTTCTTTTTCTACGTTAACTACCACGTTAACTTAGTTAACGTGGCAAGTAACGTGAGCTTTGGGTGGCTTCGCAGGCGTTATTGGTGATCACTTTTCTCATTAGCGTTGCAAGATTTACCATTCCACGTTAGTGTTCACGTTAACTAGGTTAACGTGAATACTAACGTGGTTCTCCCTTGCTTCCTTTGCCCTAAAAACAAGCAATTAAAGTGCATCAAAGCTCTAGCCAAAGTCATGAGATTATGCATCATTAATTTATCATACAATTCTAGCAAAATACTCATGAAATTATGCAATGTTCACAAAAGTTGCTTGAATCAAGGTGTAAGTGTAATTTCATCCAAAACTTGCCTTATTCACTAAGAAAATGCATGAAACTATCCTAAAACAGTAAAGAAAAGGTCAGTGAAACTGGCCTAGATGCCCTAGCATCACAACACCAAACTTAAAGCTTCCTTTATCAAATCCTTAGTCACCTTCTTGATTGCATCCTTTGAGGCTTCTTTCTTATTGATCCTTCCTTCTTTTTCAACGTCATTTTTCTTTTTGCTAAGTGCTTTGTAAGAGGGCGACTCTTTATGATAAGCTTTCAGCCAACACTCCCAAACCAGTTGGTTTTAAGGTGCTAGGTGTTAAGACACCCCTAAGGACTTACTCCCTCAAGTCTCTTTCCCTCATACATACACACCACAGGCATATGGTTTGTTATTTTTCCTTTCTTGAGACCTTGGTGTCCAGCACCTCTTTGGGTTACTAAGTGTTTTGTATCAAAGGTTACTCTTGATAGTGGACTTTCAGTTAATAATCCCGGATTAGTTAATCCAAGTTACCAAGTGATAATGCACCCCTAAGAGCTTATTTATCCAAGTATATCCTTTGTACATAAACACCACAGACATATGCCTCAATTTTGAAACCCTTGATGCCTAGCATTATTTCTTATTGTGTTTCTTTCCTTTTCACTTTTATTACTCTTTCTCTTTTCTTTTTGGGATCTTATTGTTTAGCTAGTCTCAAAGGGTGTGTCTCAAACAAAGGACTTAGGATAGATAGTTGCTTTCTTTCCTTCTTTGGTAAACCAACTTAGCTTACTAATCAACCTTCCACAAACATTCAGAATGCACTTCATAAAATAACTCCACTCTTGTTCTTTTCATAACATTTTCTTTTTTTGATTAACTTAAAGAGACAAGCATACAAGTAAGAAAGGTGAAAGTGAACACTTAAGGCATTAGGCTAGCACACTTAGTTTAAGCAATAAAACTTAAATGCATAATTGAAAGTCCTAAACTACCATGGAAGCATGTTCTATTTCATACATGATTTTCCTTATTTAAAGCTTTTTGAAAAAGATAAACTAAGAAGGAACTTCACCACCTTTCACTTGTTGGCATGCTCATGTTCTTCTGCTACCTTGTGATTCTCCTTGATTACTTGGGTCTCCATTCCCCTCGCGCTTCCCCATCAGCTTTTTCCAGAAACTGGCTGATGACATGTCATCATATACCTATTTTTCTATGCTTTTTTCATACAAGAAATTGATGATTTGTGCTTTTTCTACTTGCTTTTTCTTTTTCTTTCTATTTTTTTCGCCATTTTTTTTCAGAAGCTTTTAATTTTTCACTGCTTTTTCTTGCTTCAAGAATCAATTTCATGATTTTTCAGATTATCAATAGCATTTCTCTTTGTTCATCATTCTTTCAAGAGCCAACAATTTTAACATTCATAAACAACAAGATCAAAAATATGCACTGTTCAAGCATTCATTCAGAAAACAAAAAGTATTATCACCACATCAATATAATTAAATTAAATTCAAGGACAATTTTCGAAATTTATGTACTTCTTGTTCTTTTGAATTAAAAACATTTTTTTTATTTAAGAGAGGTGAAGGATTTATGGAATTTATTCATAGCTTTAAGACATAGTTACTACATACTAATGATCATGAAGTAGAGACACAAAACATAAATAGACATGAAGCATAAAAATCGAAAAACAGAGAAATAAGAACAAGAAATGAGTCTACCTTAGTGGCGTCTTCTTCTTGAAGGACCAATGATGTCCTTAAGCTCTTCTATGTCCCTTCCTTACCTTTGTTGCTCCTCCCTTATTGCTCTTTGATCTTCTCTTATTTCATGGAGAATGATGGAATGCTCTTGATGTTCCACCCTTAATTGTTCCACATTGTAACTCAAATCTTCTAAGAAAGTGTTGAGTTGTTCCCAATAGTTGTTGGGAGGAAAGTGCATCCCTTGAGGCATCTCCGGGATTTCTTGGTGATGAGCTTCCTCATGCATCTTTTGGGTTCCATGAGTGGGCTCTCTTGTTTGCTCCATCCTTTTCTTAGTGATGGGCTTGTCCTCCTCAATGAGGATGTCTCCTTCTATGATAACTCCAGCTGAGTAACATTGATAAGATGAGGAAAAGCTAGCCTTGCCAAAGTAGAAGACTTATCGGCTATTTTGTAGAATTCATGGGAGATGACTTCATGAACTTCTACTTCCTCTCCAATCATGATGCTACGAAACATGATGGCCCGATCCACAGTAACTTCAGATCAGCTGCTAGTGGGGATGATGGAGCGTTGAATGAACTCCAACCATCCTCTAGCCACAGGCTTGAGGTCCAGTCTTCTTAGTTGAACCGGCTTGCCTTTGGAGTCTCTTTTCTATTAAGCTCCTTCTACATATATGTCCATAAGGACTTGGTCCAACCTTTGATTAAAGTTGACCCTTCTAGTGTAGAGGCGTTCATCTCCTTGCATCATGGGTAAGTTGAATGCCAACCTCACATTTTTCGGACTAAAATCTAAGTATTTCCCCCGAATCATTGTAAGATAATTCTTTGGACTCGGGTAAATACTTTGAGCATGGTTCCTAGTGATCCATGCATTGGCATAGAACTCTTGAACCATTAAGATTCTGACTTGTTGAATGGGGTTGGTTAGAACTTCCGAACCTCTTCTTTGGATCTCATGTCGGATCTCCGGATACTCATTTTTCTTGAGCTTGAAAGGGACCTCAGGGATCACCTTCTTCTTGGCCACAACATCATAGAAGTGGTCTTGATGGGCTTTAGAGATGAATCTTTCCATCTTCCATGACTCGGAGGTGGAAGCTTTTGTCTTCCCTTTTCCTTTTTTAGAGGATTCTCCGGCCTTAGGTGCCATTAATGGTTATGGAAAAACAAAAAGCTTATGCTTTTACCACACCAAACTTAAAATATTGCTCGCCCTCGAGCAAGAGAAGAAAGAAAAGAAGAAGAAGAAGAAGAAAATATGGAGGAGAAGGGGATATGTATTCGGCCAAGGTATAGAAGAGGGGGTTGTGTTGTGTGAAAATGAAGTAGAATGGAGGGGTTTATATAGGGAAAGGAGAGAGGGTAGGTTCGGCCATTTAGGGTGGGTTTGGGTGGGAAAGATTTTTTAATTTTGAAGGTAGGTGGGGTTTATGGGGAAGAGTGGATGGATGTGAGTGGTGAAGGGGTAATTGGGAAGAGAAATTGAGGTGATTAGCGAAGGGTTTTGGGAAAGTGTGTTATAGGATTTTAGGAGGTAAGGTGGGAATATGTTAGGTGGGGATCCTGTGGGGTCCACAGATCCTGAGATGATCCTGTGGGGTCCACAGATCCTGAGGTGTCAAGGATTTACATCCCTGCACCAATCAGGCATGTAAAATGCCTTAGCATACCATTCTGGCGTTTAAACGCCAAAATGATGCACGTTCTGGGTATTCAACGCCCATGTGCAGCATGTTTTTGGCGTTGAACGCCAGTTCCATGCTTGTTACTGGCATTCAGCGCCAGCTTTCCTCAGGGCACATTCCTGGCGTCCAAACGCCAGGATGTTGCTTGTTTCTAGCGTTCAGCACCAGCTCCATGCTCTGTTCTGGCGTTGAACGCCAGCTAGATGCACCTTACTGGCATTTAAATGCCAGCAAGTCCTTCCTCCAGGGTGTGATTTTTCTTCTACTGTTTTTGATTCTGTTTTTAATTTTAATATTTTTTTCGTGACTCCTCATGATCATGAACCTACTAAAACACAAAATAACAATAAAAAATAAAATTAGAAAAAAAAAATTGGGTTGCCTCCCAACAAGCGCTTCTTTAATGTCAATAGCTTGACAGTGGGCTCTCATGGAGCCACAAAGGTGATCAGGTCAATGTTGTGGACTCCCAACACCAAACTTAGAGTTTGGATATGGGGGTTCAACACCAAACTTAGAGTTTGGTTGTGGCCTCCCAACACCAAACTTAAAGTTTGATTGTGGGGGCTCTGTTTGACTCTGTATTGAGAGAAGCTCTGCATGCTTACTCTCCCTTGTTATAGAAGGATAGCCGTGTGTCTTAAACACAAGGTAGTCCCCATTCAATTGAAGGACTAATTCTCCTCTGTTAACATCTATCACAGCTTCTGTTGTGGCTAGGAAGGGTCTTCCAAGGATGATGCATTCATCTTCTTCCTTCCTAGTGTCTAAGATTATGAAATTAGCAGGGATGTAAAGGCCTTCAACCTTTACTAACACGTCCTCTACTAATCCATAAGCTTGTCTTAGTGACTTGTCTGCCAATTGTAATGAGAATAAGGCAGGCTGTACCTCAATGATCCCCAGTTTCTCCATTACAGAGTGTGGCATAAGTTGTCTTACTGACTTGTTAAAGGTCATGGTGCCTATGGTACAGGGTATTAAGAATTTACCAGGATCTTGTCTCTTTTGAGGTAAAGTTTTCTGAACCCATGTATCTAGTTCACTAATGAGCAAGGGAGGTTCACCTTTCCAAGTCTCATTACCAAATAACTTGGCATTCAGCTTCATGATGGCTCCTAGATATTGAGCAACTTGCTCTCCAGTTATATCTTCATCCTCTTCAGAGGAAGAATAATCTTCAGAGCTCATGAATGGCAGAAGGAGATTTAATGGAATCTTTATGGTCTCTATATGAGCCTCAGATTCCTTTAGGTCCTCAATAGGGAACTCCTTCTTATTTGAGAGACGTCTCTGGAGGTCTTCCTCACTAGGATTTTCGTCCTTCTCCTCCCTTGTGCATTCGGCCATATTGGTTTCATCAATGGCCTTGCACTCTCCTTTTGGATTCTCTTCTGTATTGCTTAGGAGAATACTGGGAGGAGTTTCAATGACTTTCTTACTCAGCTGGCCCACTTGTGCCTCCAAATTTCTGATGGAGGACCTTGTCTCACTTATGAAACTTAAAGTATCCTTAGACAGATCAGAGACTAAATTTACTAAATTTGTTATTGTTTAGCCTATTTCTTCCACCATTATTAAAGCCTTGTTGAGGCTTTTGTTGATCCTTCCATGATAAAATCCATTTCGAGTGCAAGGAGGTCAGATTCCAACAGCATCAGCAGTCCTTTGTCAGCCTCCTATCAGAGTTTTGCTCAGGTCCCTCAATTTCAGCCAGAAAATACCTGAAATCACAGAAAAACACACAAACTCATAGTAAAGTCCGAAAATGTAAATTTAGCATAAAAACTAATGAAAACATCCCTAAAAGTAACTAGATCATACTAAAAACTACCTAAAAACAATGCCAAAAAGTGTATAAATTATCCGCTCATCAGTTGCTTTCTTTCCTTCTTTGGTGAACCAACTTAGCTTACTAATCAACCTTCCACAAACATTCAGAATGCACTTCATAAACTAACTCCACTCTTGTTCTTTTCATAACATTTTCTTTTTGATTAACTTAAAGAGACAAGCATACAAGTAAGAAAGGTGAAAGTAAACACTTAAGGCATTAGGCTAGCACACTTAGTTTAAGCAATAAAACTTAAATGCATAATTGAAGGTCCTAAACTACCATGGATGCATGTTCTATTTCATACATGATTTTCCTTATTTAAAGCTTTTGAAAAAGATAAACTAAGAAGGAACTTCACCACCTTTCACTTGTTGGCATGCTCATGTTCTTATGCTACCTTGAGATTCTCCTTTATTACTTGGGTCTCGATTCCCCTTGCGCTTCCCCATCAGCTTTTTCCAGAAACCGGCATCCTCCATCTTCTTCTTCAATGCTTCCTTTTGCTGTTTCACCTTCCCCTCTTCTTGTTCTGTTAGGTTCTTGCGAGCTTCCTCATAACTTGGGATGTCGGGGTGCAAGTGATGCATATGCTCAGTCATATAGTTTAACCTTGCCTGAATGTTGACGCTGAATTCTTCTCAATGCAGTTGCCTTCCTTCATTGAGCACACTGAATTCGTTGAATGCCTTCATCTGATTCATCTGGCGATGATTGAGTTCCTGGAGGCATTTATCTTGGCTTTCTTGCCATTCAGACACTTGACTGATGACTTGAGTGAGCTGAGAGTAGTGCTCTTGTTGCTGCTCCATTAACTGTTTCTGCCATTCCTTTTGTTGATTCATCCAATTTGTTAGCATTTCCTCTTGACGATCCATTCTTTGAGATTGAAATTGCAGTTGTTGTTCTTGTCCTTCCATGTATATTATTGATAAATCGTCAATAGCTCCTCGGATGTGAACCAAATTGATGTTGGTTGGGTCATAATACACTTCTTGATGATGTTCTGTTGGTTATGTTTCTTCTTGGGTAGGTTCTTCCTCTTGTGCTTCTTCTGTTATCCTCTTCCTTAGATGAGGTCTTTTCTGCTGTTGAGCTGGAGTCACATGGGTTATGCGTTGGAGTGTAAGTGATCTCCCAAGACCTACCCAAGTTGGATTGCTATCTTCAAAGACAACCTTAGCTTTCATGCATAATCTAAGGATGGTGCTGGGGTACCAAAGTCTAGCACCCGAGTCTTTCTTCTTGGCTGATTCTTGAATTCCTTCAGCTATAATTTCATGAACATTGATGCTTCCATCCCTTATTAGACAATGTACCATGGTAGCTCGAGCAATATTGACCTCAGAATTGTTTGCGGCTGGAAGGATAGATCGTCTCACAAGCTCAAACCATCCCTTGACTTCTGGGATGAGGTCTCTTCTCCTGATAAACCGAGGCCTCATATCCGAATATCTTTCCCAGTCAGATCCCACAATGCATATGTCACCTACAATTTCTTCCAATTCATCATTGTCGGGGCCATTGTTCATTCTTTCTTGGTACCCGAGCTCAACAAATTGTGGTGATTTCAGATGAAGAGTTCTAATTATAGCATTCGGACTGAAATCTACCTCTGTTCCTCTTACATAGCTTTTGAAGGTGGGGGTTATGGTCTTGTCTTCTCTAACACATTTGCATAAAATTCCCTGATGAGAGTTGCATTTACCCTTACTTCCGGGTTAGAGAGCTTTTGCCAACCCCTTTTCTCAATCTTCTCTCGAATTTGTGGACATTCATCTTCATTGAACTGGAATGTTGATTCGAGTAGTATCTTCTTGTCCTTTATTTGTTCGAACTCGAGCTCATGGAAGGCTGTTTTGAATCTCCCAGCGTCGAAGGAAGGCTGCACCATGGGTTCCTTTCCTCTTCGCCTTTTGGAACTTGATGATGCCATGTAGGATAGTTGATATATTGGTTAGTTCTCAAGATGGCTAGGAGGATGTATGTGAAGCCTTGGTGAAGGGTGATGTGTGTATGACCGAAAGGAGGGAGTGGGAAGGGTGGGAATAAGTATGTATGGAGAGATTGTGTGAAGGGGTTTATATAGGAAGATGGCAATTGATTGAAGGGTGTGGATTGATAGTGTTGTTTGATAATGGACGGTTGGGGTTTTGGATTGAATGAGCATAAGGATCACCTCCTTTATGGGGGTCTTGGTTCGGTCTTCAAAACTATCCATTCCCAATGTTGCATGGCAATACTTCCAAGGACATTCCCCATGAAGACAAGTGTGAAATTCCATTGGCCGAATCTCCCTTCTTCAATTGCCCCATCAAGTACCATCAATGTACTTTTTGATTCCCTATATACGAAAAGAAAATGTGATGGGTTATTTGAAATTTTTGGTGGGAAAAAGAGAATTAACTAACAAAATATTAATTTTTCTTTTGTTTTTGCATGACTAAATGCCTTCCATGAATGTAAATCAATCAACCATCAAGCTTCCATGCATGCACGTTGGTACACCAAACTTGTTTGTGATTACATGGTGCAACAAGTTTTGGGAATAAATCTTCCTCATAGGGTGTGTTCAAACCTCACTTGATGTGTTTTGAACACCAAACTTATCATGTACCATACGTTGCATATAGAGGAGCTTTATATTAGTTGTCAAAATTGGTTTGAAATTCTATGAAAATTGCTTTATTACTTATTATTAGAGATTTAAGAAAAGAGGTATGGAACATGGGCTGCCTCCCATGAAGCGCTTCTTTAATGCCATTAGCTTGACGGTTGACCCTTGTCAGGGTGGTTGGTGGTACTTGAAATCCTCTCCTCTTGTAGTGAACCTATGTCCATTGGCTTTGTTGATAAGCTCCATATGCTCCAAGGATAAGATTTTGTTGATAGTGTACATAGGAGGCAGCTGAGATGGAATAGTGGGAAGGTGAGGTGGTAGAGATGGAAAGTATGTAGAGATCACTTCATCACCTGGTGAGAAATTTTCTGTAAGAATTTTCTTATTTCTCCATCCCCTTGGACCTTTCTTCTTTGTCTATTTTGATACTTGCTTGTTCTCTATAGCTCCTTTCCCTAAGGGATCCTTGTTGTTGCCTCTGCATGAATCTGGTGGTTCTGGTTCCCTTTGGATTACCTTTGAAGGTGGTTCTTCCTGAATGGGTGGCTTCCCATTTAATGTGGTTTCCAATTGTGTTATTTGTGCTTCCTTGTTTGTTTCTTGCGTCAGTGCTTCATGCTGCTCTTCTCTTAATTCTTTGTTTTCTTAACTTGATTCTTGTGAAAGTTTGAAAACATTGAAAGTGAGTGATAAACCACTATTTTATGGTTTATCTTATGCTCAATTAAGTGGTTTTTATCAACTCTTTACTCACTTATTCATACAATTCGCATGTTTTACATTTTCCTTCCTGATTTTGTGCTATGATTGAAAACATGCTTCTTTGATCTTATATTTGCTTATTATTAATCCTCTCTTATTACCATTAGATGTCTTGATATGTGTGTTAAGTGTTTTCAGATATTATAGGGCAGGAATGGAATGGAGGATGGAAAGGAAGCATGCAAAAGTGGAAGGAATACAAGAAGTTGGAGAAACTGCTAAGCTATCCAACCTGACCTCTTCGCACTCAAATGGCTATAACTTTAGCTACGGAGGTCCAAATGACACGGTTCCAGTTGCGTTGGAAAGCTAACGTTCGGCGCTTCGATTTGATATATAATATGCTAAAGTTGCCCTGACGCTAGGCGACGCGAACACGTGATCTACGCGGACGCGTCGCAGCTGCGAACTTCAATCCGCGCGGCCGCGTGGGCGACGCCTCCGCGTCACTTGCCCGTGACCTGTACGGACCAGAAAGCGCTGGAAGTGACTTTTGGGCTGTTTCTGACCCAGTTTTCGGCTCGGAAAACACAGATTAGAGGCTATAAAGTGGGGGAATGCATCCATTCATCATGAGGCTCTCATAATTCACTTTTTATTATTTTAAATGTAGTTTTTAGAGAGAGAGGTTCTCTCCTCTCTCTTAGAATTTAGGATTAGGATTTTTAGAAATTAGGAATTTATCTCATCTTCACATCAGGTTCAATATTTCTTTATTTTGACTTTTCTTCTACTTTGAGATATTTTAATGCTTTTATTTGTATTTGATTTATGTTGTCCAATTGGCTTATGAACTTTTCCATGTTAGATTTCATTGCTTCGAATGTATGTTATTTGAGGTATTCCAGATATTTATGATTTTAATTTAGCTTTCTATATTCTTGGCTTTGGTTGATTAATTGGTGACTCTTGGGTTATCAAACTCATTGTTGATTGAAAATTGGAATTCTTCAAGAATTGATTCGAGATCCAATAACTCTAACTTTTCCCAAGGAAAGACTGGGACTTGAGGATTCGAATTAATTCATCCACTTAACTTACCTTCATAGTTAGAGGTTAACAAAGTAGGAGAAAACTCCAATTCTCATCACAATTGATAAGGATAACTAGGATAGGACTTCCAGTTCTCATACTTTGCCAAGAGTTTATTTTACAGTTATTATTATTTTATTTTACTTGTCATTCAACTAACCTTTTACCTTAATCCAAAACCCCAAAACATACCTTTGCATAACCAATAATAAGAACATACCTCCCTGCAATTCCTTGAGAAGACGACCCGAGGTTTAAATACTTCGGTTATCAATTTATTTAGGGGTTTGTTACTTGTGACAATCAAAACGTTTGTATGAAAGGACTTTTGTTGGTTTAGAAGCTATACTTGCAACGGGAATTTATTCTGAATTCTAGACCACGCAGAAGTTCTCTGATCAAAATGGCGCCGTTGCCGGGGAATTGCAAACGTGTGCCTTATTATTGGTTATTGTAAATATTTTTCAATATATATATATATATATTTTTTTCTTTTACTTGTTTATTTGTTTCTCTTTTTTTTTCCTTATTTCTGATAACTACTATGAATTCTCACCCCCTCGCTTTGAGTTTGGTTCTATCTTTGTTGAAGGAAATAGAAACCACAGCAGAAATATGCATCAAGGTCAGACCAATCAAGGATGGATGGAGCCAAGAGGATCTAATCAACCCTTTAGGCAACAACACCCTCCAAGATATCATGGACAACGACCATTCTATAATACATACCCAGCTAAAAGATATGGTGGACAACCTTGTAACTACCAACAAGCCCCACCGCGTGCCTATAGACCATCCTCACAACATAACTTTGAACCACCATTCTCACAAGCTTCTTTCCACCAAACACCTCCATATGACCCTAATCTTTATCCACCACACCAACCACCCTACGAGCCATACTTAGAACCACCACCTCAATATTCACCATCTCCATATCCTTATCAAGATGAACCACCTTCCTACCATGAACCCTTTCTCCCAACAAATGAACCCTCCTATCCACCCCATACCTCCATGGAGAAAGCATTTACCGATCTAAACTCTACTATACAAGCTCTCACCACCCGAATCAGACCATCAAATACCTTCAACAATCAACCCTCAAGCTCTAGTGCACTTCCTTTTCAACCACATAATGATCCACCCATCCTATCACCACCATCCATGGAAGAGCACCCACATCCATCAATCCAAGAGCAAGATGATCCCAATGATGCTATTGATATGGAACAAGAGAGAGCGGATCGTCTTCGCGAACCCATACCTCATAAGGAGCTAGAGGAGGCACTAAAGGTGAAGGTAGAAGAGACCCTTGAAGGTGAAGGAGTAATTGAAGGGAGTTGTCAGGGAAAGGTAATCATCAAGGAGGAGCAAGAGTCAAGGGATCATTTCAAGGAAACAATAGATCAATTTCATGCAACCCTTCATCAATTGGAGCAAGCAATAAGTTAATTACCTTCTGGACGTTCGGACACTCAAGGAACCTCCATGGCTTCATGTGGAGAATCTAATGAATAACGTAGCATGAAGGAGACACTAGAGAATCCAGTGGACAATAAGGAGCATGACTTTGTACTGGAACGAGTGGAGAAGGCCATAATAGTTGCAGAAGAAGAAGTGGTTGAAGATTTAGGAGATGCAGAACCTCCACGAGAGCCTCAAGTCACAGAACCCTCTTCTAAGGAGTTTGAATTTGTTGTTGAGGAGGGTGTACAACCCCCAAGGCATGTTATGGTTGAAGACTTGGAAGAGGTTGATCAAGAGATGGAGATTCAAGAAGAAAAAGCACAACCTCCCATTCCCTTGGTGCGCAATAAAGAAGAGATTAAATTGGAAGCAAGCTACCAAGAGGAAGAGGTTGAAATTAAATAAGCTTGCAAAGAGGTGGAAGATGTCAAAGAAGAGTACAAGGGAGTGGAGCTTGCACGTTCATTATAAACACCTCCCTCTAGGTTGCCATCATCCTTCACAACATTCAAGTGGGTGAAATTCATATCCCTTAGCTTTCTAATTCCACTTGAATACGGGCTACTGGAGATGGATGGTCAACTTAGAGCTCTTTGTAACATTAAGAGTAAAAGGAAGATGGCCAGTGGTAAGAATTGTCCTGCAAGGTTCATCATGGTTGGAAGCTCAAAGTTTAAACGCAAAGGTTGGTATAGAGCTCAGCTGAATGGGTCTAGGAAGCTGTTTGGTTACTTCAGTGAGAATTCTAAAGCTGAACCACCCGGATGGAATCATGATAATCAACTTGAAGACGAGTGCCGAAACAAGATTTGGGATCCCGGAGGATATTGGAATTGCAAACATTGGTGAAGATTCCTGGATCAGTACAAGCATAAGCCACCATGACAAGGAACTCACCAAATGTCCAACTTACGGACTTTAAATAAAAGTGCTAGGTGGGAGACAACCCACCATGGTATGATCGTTCCTTTTTCAATTTTCATTTTTATTTAGTTTTGTTTGTTTTTTTTTTCAATTTTCTTTTATTTTATTGAACCTGGAATCATACATAGCATTCACATTAAGCATTGCATTCTGCATTTTGAATAAAAAAAATCGCACTCAACGTGGCAGCGTCGCTGACGCGTCCGCGTCACTAGTGCGTTGGGTAGAGAAGAATTGAACAGAGAGTCACGCGAGAGCGTGGCTAGAGGCGTGCCAGTGGCACAAACTGTCCCACACGACCGCGTCGATGATGCGTCCGCGTCACTTGGGAATAATAGCCTTCCATGCGACCGCGTGCCCCACGCGGCCGCGTGCCCTGACTTTCGACGTAAAAAGGGTGCACAACGAATTATTTTGCGAGAGTGGTGCTGGATTGGTGCTGGACGCACAATCCCTATCACGCGTCCGCGTCGCCGACGCGTCCGCGTCATTCCTTTCTAAAGCCCACTCACGCGATCGTATGCCCCGCGCGATCGTGTCACCCTAAATTTGGCAAATTAAGATTTTGAACAGAGAGTTGTGCGAGCATGAGGCTGCCCTCACGGCAGTAGCATAACCTGAATCACGCGTCCGCGTGACCGACGCGACCGCGTCGATTAATTTAAGCGCAAGTCGCGCAACCGCGTCCCCCATGCGTCCGCGTCGCTTGCGCCGCACAACTTTTCCAACACAGCCAAATATCTTATCTTCTCTTCCCTGTATCTAATTCTTTTCTTCCTTTCTTATTTCTTTTCTTCTTTCTTCCCCCTTTTCTTACTTTCTTCTTCTCATCCCTCTTCATTTCTATTTAATTTATTTGCATAGTTTCATTCATTGCATTATTTTCATTGGTGTTAGAAATTTATTTATTTTGCTTGTGGGTTATTCAAGGAATTGTTTGACAATTATATATTATTTTTTATAGAGCTTCTTGCATGTTCTAATTAATATTTTCAATAACATATTCACCATGCATGCTAAGTGTTTGTGAAAAATCCCGTATGGCATTGTGCATTATTTTAAATTATTCTCTTATACTATTCAATGCTTGCTTTTCACAAATTCCCTTTACTATTTTATTAATTAAATATAAATGTCAATACAAACATTATTGTTAGTTTCTCACGACTAACAATACATTAAAGCTTTTGATGCTTGATCTATGCTACTTATGCCCTTGCCGGCATGCTAATAAACATCTTGCATCCAATACTCCCCATGCCTTGCTATATTTTCATTGATGAACTGATCACATGGAATCGCGACCATGTCTTTCATTCACTATTTTTTTTACTTGGCATGATTATCACTCGTACCTCCCTCCTCTTTGCTCCATCCCTTTGACTTCATGTTCCTTTCTCTTCTCCCTTTTTCAGGCCGGCCACCAGAACGGGTAAAGAGAAAGCTTCTACAACGAGCAACAGCCGAGGAACCACAACACCCACCCACCTGTACATCTTATCATGCACCGAGGACGGTGCAATATTTAAGTGTGGGAAGGTCGATACCGATCTCCACCGGTTAGTTAGTCCCTTCTCAACACCAATTTTTGTTTTTCATTGTTGCATTTGCATGTTTGATTGCATGTTTATTTTTTTTGCATATTTTGCCACTTGGTTAAAGTAATATTTTCTTTTTCAAGAAATTTTTATAGCACTTCACCAATTTGAATAAAATTTTTTTGTTACGCTTGTTTGAAGTTGTATTTGGAACATGGTTATTGAGCCAAAGAACACACAACCTGTGAGATTTGAGCTTAATTGTATGGTTACATTATTTAACCATAAAATTTTATTCTTGTGTGTTTTTCTTCTCCATGATTGCAATTTTTATTTTGTTCCATTCTATATGTCCAATATTTAGTGTATTTACATGTTTGTATATGATTGAGGCCATTATTTGATTTTAGCTCACTTATCCCAAATAAGCCTACCATTTACATCACCCTTGTTAGCCACCTTGAGCCTTTTATTCCCTTCTGTTCTATAACCACATCACTAGCCTTAAGTAGAAAAACAAAAGTAAAAATCCCAAATTGAATCTTTGGTTAGCTTAAGATAGAGATTATGTATCAACTAAGTATGGAAAAACTGTGGGAACATGAGTTAATAAAGGGAATGTATCATGTTGCTAATTTTGAAGATTGAGAAATTTGGGAACCTACTCATGTAAAACAAAAATTAAAAAAAAATTCCATTGCATTGATATGTTATTTAGTTTTTATGTCTCTATAAAAAAAAAGAAAAAAAGAAAAGAAAAAAAAAACAGAAAAGAAAAAAATAATTTATATATATATAATATAAATAAATAAATAAGGGGACAAAATTACCCCAATGTTAAGTTAATAAAAGATCAATGCATATGTGACACAAATCAAAAGAAAAGTTGACACATGAGTATGTGATATAAAAGTGGGAATTATGGGTAGCTAGGCATGATTTTAGAAATTATATAGCATGTATGTAAGTTAGGTGATAGCTCAGGTTACTAAAAGATTCACTTTACTAGCTCACTTAGCCTTATATATACCCTTACCTTTACCTCAGCCCCATTACAACCTTGAAAAGACCTCATGATGTTTGCATTGGTATGCTAAATATTTGTTGATTGATTAGATGAAGAACAATGTTTTAGAAAGCATGACTAGAGAAGAGTAGAGTGATTACCCTATACACTAGAGAGATTAGAGTGATATACACTACCGGTGAGGGTTCAATGCTTGATTCTATATTCCTTGCTTTCATGAGCTATCTTCTTACAAGTTTACTTGTTTTCACAGTATGATTTGAATTAGTGAAATCTGATTTATGTTTGTCTTGGATAACTTATTTATTTTTAACCAAGTAGGTAGAAATATTTTGCATTTAGTTGCATTCATAGGTTGCATCTCATACATTCTATCATTCCTCTTCATCTCTTTATAGTTTCTCTTAAGCTTAGCATGAGGACATGCTATTGTTTAAGTGTGGGGAGGTTGATATACCACTATTTTATGGTTTATCTTATGCTCAATTAAGTGGTTTTTATCAACTCTTTACTCTCTTATTCATACAATTCGCATGTTTTACATTTTCCTTCCTGATTTTGTGCTATGATTGAAAACATGCTTCTTTGATCTTATATTTGCTTATTATTAATCCTCTCTTATTACCATTAGATGCCTTGATATGTGTGTTAAGTGTTTTCAGATATTATAGGGTAGGAATGGTTTGGAGGATGGAAAGGAAGCATGCAAAAGTGGAAGGAATACAAGAAGTTGGAGAAACTGCTAAGCTGTCCAGCCTGACCACTTCGCACTCAAACGGCTATAACTTTAGCTACAGAGGTCCAAACGACGCGGTTCCAGCTGCGTTGGAAAGCTAATGTCCGGGGCTTCGATTTGATATATAATATCCCATAGTTACCCTGACGCTAGGCGACGCGAACGCGTGATCCACGCGAACGCGTTGCAGCTGCGAACTTCAATCCGCGCGGCCGCGTGGGCGATGCCTCCGCGTCACTTGCCCGCGACCTGTACGGACCAGAAAGCGCTGGAAGTGACTTCTGGGCTGTTTTTGACCCAGTTTTCGGCCCGGAAAACACAGATTAGAGGCTATAAAGTGGGGGAATGCATCCATTCATCATGAGGCTCTCATAATTCACTTTTTATTATTTTAGATGTAGTTTTTAGAGAGAGAGGTTCTCTCCTCTCTCTTAGAATTTAGGATTAGGATTTTTAGAAATTAGGAATTTATCTCATCTTCACATCAGGTTCAATATTTCTTTATTTTGACTTCTCTTCTACTTTGAGATATTTCAATGCTTTTATTTGTATTTGATTTATGTTGTCCAATTGGCTTAGGAACTTTTCCATGTTAGATTTCATTGCTTCGAATGTATGTTATTTGAGGTATTCCAGATATTTATGATTTTAATTTAGCTTTCTACATTCTTGGCTTTGGTTGATTAATTGGTGACTCTTGGGTTATCAAACTCATTGTTGAATGAAAATTGGAATTCTTCAAGAATTGATTCGAGATCCAATAACTCTAACTTTTCCCAAGGAAAGACTGGGACTTGAGGATTCGAATTAATTCATCCACTTAACTTACCTTCATAGTTAGAGGTTAACAAAGTAGGAGAAAACTCCAATTCTCATCACAATTGATAAGGATAACTAGGATAGGACTTCGAGTTCTCATACTTTGCCAAGAGTTTATTTTACAGTTATTATTATTTTATTTTACTTGTCATTCAATTAACCTTTTACCTTAATCCAAAACCCCAAAACATACCTTTGCATAACCAATAATAAGAACATAGCTCCCTGCAATTTCTTGAGAAGACGACTGACGTTGGGATTTTTGCTAGTGAAGAATTTTACAAAACTAGTCGCGTTGTAGATATAGTTTCTAAACCAACAGAAATCCCTTCGTACAAACGTTTTGGTTGTCACAAGTAACAAACCCCTTTAAAATTGATAACCGATTATTTAAACCTCGGGTCGTCTTCTCAAGGAATTGTAGGGAGGTATGTTCTTATTATTGGCTATGAAAAAGGTAAAATTGGAGTTTTTGAAATTTGGGCAATGGGTACAAGCATATTTAAATAACAAGTAAAATAAATTAACAGTAAAATAAACTCTTGGCAAGGTATAAAGACTGGAGGTCCTATCCTAGTTATCCATATCAATTATGAAGAGAATTAGATTCTTCTCCCACCTTGTTAACCTCTAACTATGAAGGTAAGTTAAATGGATGAATTAATTCAAATCCTCAAGTTCTAGTCTTTCCTTGGGAAAGGCTAGAGTTATTGGAATATGAATTAATGAAATGAAGAAATCCAATTTTCAGTCAATAATGAGTTTGATAACTATAGAGTTACCAATTATTTAACCAAGACCAAAAGGAAAGGAAATCGAAGCTGCTGGAATAAAAATGCTTTTAGATGGGAAGTAATAATCATGTAAATAAAAGAAAGCAATATTAAACTGAAATACCTCAAATAACATGAATTTAAAAGAGTAATCTGTAATATGGAAGAGTTCATAAATTCAATAAAAATAAAGAACCTGTGATTGAGAGTCACTCGTAAAACTGAGAGAAATCCTAAATCCTAATCCTCAGAGAGAGAGGAGAGAACCTCCCTCACTAAAAACTACATCTAAAATTATGAAAAGTGAATTATGAGAGCATGATTCTGAATGGATGCATTCCTTCTACTTTATAGCCTCTAATCTGAGTTTTCTGGGCCGAAAACTGGGTCGAAAACAGCCCAGAAATCGCTGGAGAAGAAATCTGCCACGTTGGTTTTTTGTCACTGCGACGCGGCCGCATGGAGCACGCGGTCGCGTCGCCTAGCATCAGAGCCACTATGGTATATTATATGTCAAATCGAAGCCCCGGGCGTTAGCTTTCCAACGTAACTAGAACCGCGTCATTTGGACCTTTGTAGATCAAGTTATGGTCGTTTTAGTGCGAGAGGGTCAGGCTGACAGCTTTGCAGTTTCTCCAACTTCTTGTATTCCTTCCACTTTTGCATGCTTCCTTTCCATCTTCTGAGCCATTCCTGCCCTGTAATCTCTGAAAACACTTAACACACATATCAAGGCATCTAATGGTCATAAGAGAGGATTAATAATAAGCAATTATAAGATCAAAGAAGCATGTTTTCAATCATAGCATAAAATCAGGAAGGCAAGTGTAAAACATGCGAATAGTATGAATAAGTGGGTAAAGAGTTGATAAAATCCACTCAATTAAGCACAAGATAAACCATAAAATATGGGTTTATCAACCTCCCCACACTTAAACAATAGCATGTTGATGAGCGGATAATTTATACGCTTTTTGGCATTATCTTTAGTGTGTTTTTAGTATGATCTAGTTAGCTTTTAGTATATTTTTATTAGTTTTTAGTTAAAATTCACCTTTCTGGACTTTACTATGAGTTTGTGTATTTTTCTGTGATTTCAGGTATTTTCTGGCTGAAATTGAGGGTCCTGAGCAAAAATCTGATTCAGAGACTGAAAAGGACTGCAGATGCTGTTGGATTCTGACCTCCCTGCACTCGAAGTGGATTTTCTGGAGCTACAGAAGCCCAATTGGCGCGCTCTCAACGGCGTTGGAAAGTAGACATCCTGGGCTTTCCAGCAATGGATAATAGTCCATACTTTGTCCGAGATTTGATGGCCCAAACCGGCGTTGCAAATCAGCCTCAGAATTTCCAGCGTTTAACGCTGGAACTGGCATAAAAATTGGAGTTAAACGCCCAAACTGGCATGAAAGCTGGCGTTTAACTCCAGAAAAGGTCTCTACACATGAAAGCTTCAATGCTTAGCCCAAGCACACACTAAGTGGACCCAGAAGTGGATTTTTACGTCATTTACTCATTTCTGTATACCCTAGGTTACTAGTTCACTATTAATAGGATCTTTTGACATTGTATCTCTACCTCATGACACTTTACACGTTTCTTTGTGTACTTCTTACAGCATGAGTCTCTAAACCCCATGGTTGGGGGTGAGGAGCTCTGCTGTGTCTTGATGGATTAATGCAATTACTACTGTTTCTTATTCAATCATGCTTGCTTCCGTTCTAAGATATCACTTGTTCTTAACCCGGATGAATGTGATGACCCGTGACACTCATCATATTCTCAACTATGAACGCATGCCTAACAACCACCTCCATTCTACTTTAGATTGAGTAGATATCTCTTGGATTCTTTAATCAGAATCTTCGTGGTATAAGCTAGAATTGATGGCGGCATTCAAGAGAATCCGGAAGGTCTAAACCTTGTCTGTGGTATTCTGAGTAGGATTCAATGATTGAATGACTGTGACGAGCTTCAAACTCCTGAGGGCGGGGCGTTAGTGACAGACGCAAAAGAATCATTGGATTCTATTCCGGCCTGATTGAGAACCGACAGATGGATAGCCGTGCCGTGACAGGGTGCGTTGAACATTTCCACTGAGAGGATGGGAGGTAGCCATTGACAAAGGTGAAACCCTACATACAGCTTGCCATGGAAGGAGCCTTGCGTGTTTGATGAAGAAGACAGTAGGAAAGCAGAGATTCAGAAGATGGAGCATCTCCAAAACCTCAACCTGTTCCCCATTACTGCAAAACAAGTACTTATTTCATGCTCTTTTACTTTTCTCAATCAACCCTGATAATCTTTGATATCCTGACTAAGATTTACAAGATAACCATAGCTTGCTTCATGCCGACAATCTCCGTGGGATCGACCCTTACTCACGTAAGGTATTACTTGGACGACCCAGTGCACTTGCTGGTTAGTTGTGCGGGATTGCAAAAGTGTAATTGCAATTTCGTGCACCAAGTTTTTGGCGCCGTTGCTGGGGATTGTTCGAGTTTGGACAACTGACGGCTTATCTTGTTGCTTAAATTAGGACTGTTTTATTTTTGTTGGTTTAGAGTCTTTTAGTGAGTCTAGTTTCATATTTTAAGTTTGGTGTCAATTGCATGCCTTTGCTTTTCTTTTAATTTTCGAATTTGCATGTCCCTAGTCCCTTTTTGATCCTTAAAAATTCTAAGTTTGGTGTCCTCTTTGTGTTTTTCCCTTAAAAATTTTCGAAAATTAGTGTCTGATTTCCTAAAAATTTTAAGTTTGGTGTCATTTTGTTGTTTTTCTCTCTCCTCATTTCAAAAATCAAATCTATTTCAAAATCTTTTTAATTGACTAATTGATTCAGTTTTCAATTTGCTTTGATCTTATTTTCTTTTAGTTTTCGAAATTTGACTTTATTTTCCATTTATTTTATTTTATTATTTTCGGTCGAAAAAAATATATATTTATCTACTTGCAATCCATATCATTTCCCTTTATCCATCATGGACCTAAGTGGAATTGAACAGTCCAGAAGGACTCTGGGGTCATACGCTAACCACATTACAGCTGCATATGGGAGTAGCATCTGTACACCTCCCATTAAAGCAAGCAGCTTTGAGCTAAATCCTCAACTCATTATCATAGTGCAGCAAAACTGCCAGTATTCCGGTCTTCCACAAGAAGAACCTACTGAGTTTCTGGCACAGTTCTTACAAATTGCTGACACAGTACATGATAAAGAGGTGGATCAGGATGTCTACAGACTATTACTGTTTCCATTTGCTGTAAAAGATCAAGCTAAAAGGTGGTTGAATAACCAACCTACAGCAAGCATAAAGACATGGAAAAAGTTATCAGACAAATTCCTGAATCATTTTACCCTCCAAAGAGGATGACACAGCTAAGGCTGGACATCCAAGGCTTTAAACAAGAGGATAATGAATCCCTTTATAATGCCTGGGAGAGGTATAGAGGTATGCTAAGAAAATGCCCCTCTGAAATGTTTTCAGAGTGGGTACAGTTAGACATCTTCTACTATGGACTTACAGAAAAAGCTCAGATGTCTCTAGACCACTCAGCTCGTGGATCTATACACATGAGGAAGACAATTGAAGAAGCTCAAGAGCTTATAGACACTGTTGCTAGAAACCAATATTTGTACTCTAGCAATGAGTTCTCTCCAAAAGAGGAAGTCATGGCAGTAGTCACTGATCCTAATCCTCAAGAACAGATGATTGAGCTTAATCAACAATTGCTCTTGATGACAGAACAGTTAGCAGAATTTAAAGAGATGCTCCATGAAACTAAAGTTGCTAACAAGAACATAGAACTGCAGTTGAATCGAGCAAAACAGCAGATATCTAAACAGATAACAGAAGAGTGTCAAGCAGTTCAACTGAGGAGTGGGAAGACACTGAACAACACCACTCAAAAGAGCAAAACGTCAAATAAGGAACAATTGACAGAGGATAACCAAGCCACTGCCCAAAATCCCTCTGAGGACAGTAAGAGCCCAGAGAGGAATACTTTTGGCGTTCAAACGCCAGAAAGGGAAGGAAAGCTGGCGTTAAACGCCCATTCCTTGCCCAGTTCTGGCGTTCAAATGCCAGAAAAGGGGGAGAAGTTGGCGTTAAACGCCCAATCTTCACCCATTCCTGGCGTTCAGACACCAAGGGAGGATCAGACACCTGAGAGTGCTGACAGTAATCCCTCTAAAAAGGATTCTTCAACCACTTCTGTAAGGAATAAGCCTGCAGCAACTAAGGTTGAAGAATATAAAGCCAAGATGCCTTATCCTCAGAAACTCCGCCAAGCGGAGCAGGATAAGCAATTTGCCCGCTTTGCAGATTATCTAAGGACTCTTGAAATAAAGATTCCGTTTGCAGAGGCACTTGAGCAAATACCTTCTTATGCTAAGTTCATGAAAGAGATCTTAAGTCATAAGAAGGATTGGAGAGAAACTGAAAAAGTATTTCTCACTGAAGAATGCAGTGCAGTCATTCTGAAAAGCTTACCAGAAAAGCTTCAAGATCCAGGAAGCTTTATGATACCATGCACATTAGAAGGTGCTTGCACCAAGACAGCCCTATGTGATCTTGGAGCAAGCATCAATCTAATACCTGCATCCACTATCAGAAAGCTTGGGTTGACTGGAGAAGTCAAACCAACCCGGATATGCCTCCAACTTGCTGATGGCTCCATTAAACATCCATCAGGCATAATAGAGGATATGATTGTCAAGGTTGGGCCATTCGCCTTTCCAACTGACTTTGTGGTGCTGGAAATGGAGGAGCACAAGAGTGCAACTCTCATTCTAGGAAGACCTTTCCTAGCAACTGGACGAACTCTCATTGATGTACAAAAAGGGGAAGTAACCATGAGAGTCAATGAGGATGAGTTCAAGTTGAATGCTGTGAAAGCTATGCAGCATCCAGACACACCAAATGACTGCATGGGCGCTGACATTATTGACTCTTTGGTGGAAGAGATCAATATGACTGAAAGCCTAGAATCAGAGCTTGAGGACATCTTCAAGGATGCTCAACCTGATCATGAAGAACCAGAGGAAACAAAGGAATTTTCGAAAATTCTTCAAGAGGAGGATAAGCCTCCCAAACCTGAACTCAAACCACTACCACCATCCCTGAAGTATGCATTTCTGGGAGAGGGTGACACTTTTCCAGTGATTATAAGCTCTGCCTTAAATCCACAGGAAGAGGAAGCACTGATTCAAGTGCTAAGGACACACAAGACAGCTCTTGGGTGGTCCATAAGTGATCTTAAGGGCATTAGCCCAGCTAGATGCATGCACAAGTTCCTGTTGGAGGATAATGCCAAACCAGTGGTCCAACCACAGAGGAGGCTAAATCCAGCCATGAAGGAGGTGGTGCAGAAAGAGGTCACTAAATTACTAGAGGCTGAGATTATTTATCCTATTTCTGATAGCCCCTGGGTGAGCCCTGTCCAAGTTGTCCCCAAGAAAGGAGGCATGACAGTGGTTCATAATGAAAAAAATGAACTGGTTCCCACAAGAACAGTCACAGGGTGGCGTATGTGTATTGACTACAGAAGGCTCAATACAGCCACCAGAAAGGATCATTTTCCTTTACCATTCATAGCCCAAATGCTAGAAAGACTAGCTGGTCATGATTATTACTGCTTTTTGGATGGCTATTCAGGTTACAACCAAATTGCAGTAGATCCTCAGGACCAAGAGAAAACAGCCTTTACTTGCCCTTCTGGCGTGTTTGCCTATAGGAGGATGCCTTTTGGTCTGTGTAATGCTCCTGCAACTTTTCAGAGATGTATGTTATCCATCTTCTCTGATATGGTGGAGAAATTCCTGGAAGTCTTCATGGATGACTTCTCAGTATGTGGAGACTCATTCAGCTCCTGTCTTGACTGATGTGTGGAAAACGATCCAACACAAAACTCACCGGCAAGTGTACCGGGTCGCATCAAGTAATAATAACTCACATGAGTGAGGTCGATCCCACAGGGATTGAAGGATTGAGCAATTTTAGTTTAGTGGGTGGTTTAGTCAAGCGAATCAAGTTTTGGTTGAGTGATTTGTGTTTATCAGAAATTAAATGACAGTAAATGTAAAGGGGGAAGGGAGAAATGCAGTAAAATAAAGAACAGAAGAGTAAAAGTGCAGAAACTTAAAGAGCAAGAAAGTAAATGACTGAAACTTAAAGTGCAAGAAACTTAAATTGCAGTAACTTAAATGGCAAGAAAGATAAATTGCTGAATGTAAAGGGGAATTGAGGAATGGGATTGCAGGATCTAAACAAGAAGAAGTAAATTGTAGTAAAGAAGGTAGCAGAAATGAATTGGATGCAAACAGGAAATTTAAACAGCAAGGAAATTAAAGTGCAGTAAAGGTTCACAGAGGAACCAAAAGTGATCTCAGGATCCCAAGGGCTTAGGTAGCAGAGCCTAAAACCCAATTTCCTTCCCAGATCTGAAGTTACTAAGCAATTGACAGAAAATTAAAGATGAAGCAGTAGAAGAACAGAATTTGGATTGAATTATGCAGAAAATATAATGCAAAGAGTTTGAATGGGAATTGGGACAGAATTTCCCCAATTTCACACACCCAATACTCAGAAAACAGAAGAGGAGAATTGCCCAAGGGAATTGAGGAAGGAGATCAAGCAATTCTCCTTTGATCCTCTTGGTGCTCGGACAAATCTCTCAAGAAAGCTCAAAAGAAGTTCAAAAATTCAGAATGAAAGCCAAAATTGCAAAGCTCAAAAGTAAGGTAGCTAAAAGTCCTAATTACATCAAACTAAGTCCTATTTATACACTTTCTATTCTTGGATGATGGGATTTGGATGGGCTTTTGGATTGGTGAAGAAATGAATTCAAATCAATTTTTAATTTGAATTTTGGCCCAAAAACCACTCCCAGGAGGCTGCCCTGCCCTTGTGGAGGGCAGGGCAGAAAATTGATGCTTGGTGCTTGGAGTTGGTGCGGCCATGTGCAATTCTGGTGCGAGTTGGTGCGTGTCTGGCATGAGCTTGGTGCGCCAGAGGCTGCCCTGCCCGCGCCAAGGGTAGGGCGGGAAAGCTGCTGCGCCAGAACGTGATGCGTGCTTGCGCTTGGTGCTGCCAGAATTGAGAAGCGCGCGTGCGCGTGCTGCACGTTGATGCGTGGGACGGCCAGATTTGAGGAGCGCGCGTGCGCGCGAAGCACGTTGACGCGTGGATGCTCCCTGCCCGCGCCAAGGGCAGGGCAGGAATGGTTTGGTGCGCCAGGAAGCAGAGTTGGTGCGCCAAGGTCTTGTGTGTGATGCGCCAATTTCAAATGCTGCCCTGCCCGCGCCAAGGGCAGGGCAAGGTTCCCAATCTCATGGCCCGTGTTCGAATCTGGTGGCTTGCAAACACGCTACTTTTTCTTTTGATTTCTTGGCACGCTATTTGGTCTCAAGGCTTGGCTTCCTCATGGTTCTTGGTTCGAACCTTGTGGCTTGCATGGGAGCTATTTTTCCTTGGATTTCTTTCTCATGGAGCCCGATCCTGCTCTCCACAAGGGCAGGGCAGAGTTTGCTTCTCTTGGCTCCAAGGCACCATTTTGTGCTCTGCCCTTAGAGTGGGCAGGGCAGGGTTGCCTTTGCTTGCTTGGTCACTTGATGCTGCCCTCCTAGAGGGCATTCTGCCCTTGTGGAGGGCAAGGTTGCTTCCCCATTATAATGCGGCACGCCTCCTCTTGATTCGGCCACGCTTTTCTTTCTTTGGCTACACTTTTTATGCCACGCTTTCCATTTTCTTTTCTTTTCTTCACCTAAAATAAACCAAACAACCACTCAAAGCATCACTAAATTCAAGAGGCTTATAAATCAATTAAAATGCAATTAAAGTTAGCTTAAACCTCATGATTTATCATTAATTTCATGGTGGTTGCTTGATTTAGAGAAGTTGTGCATTTTCACTCCAAATCACTAACTTAGGATGCAAGAAAGTGCATAAATGCTAACAAAACAAGTGAAATTAGCTTGAAAAATGGGTATATGATGACTTGTCATGACAACACCAAACTTAAACCTTGCTTGTCCCCAAGCAAGCATCAAAACTAAGAGTAAATGATATGAAATAAGAAAAGAACATAAATCCTTATTATGCAGATAGCAGAACTTCAATTCATGGGGCATTTATGCAGACAACGACACTCATTTATTGTTGCTGCTGCATAATACACATTTTTCATCCAAGGTTTGCTAAACTTGCTGTTATAAGACTCTCCTTTTGATCACTCCCTTGGTAACTTTTCTTGGTTTACAATGCTTTAACAAGCTTTTTATTTCTTTAAGAGGTTTGGTGTTAAATGTTGCAGCTTAGCCTTTGGCTTCATTTTCTTTTATTTTGCTCAACATCTTTCCACCACAGACACTTAGCTCACTAATTCTTCCTAGGATCATTGATGCCCAGCATCTCTTTGGATCACTAAGTGCTTTGTATCTAAGTTGCTCTTTATTGTGGATTTTCAATTGGCCATCCCAAATCAGTTGATCTAAGTGACCGGGTTTTAAAATACCCCTTAGAATTTACTCATCCAAGCAGATCTCAGTACAAGAACACCACAGGCATTTGTCCTAGGGTCCAAACCATTGGTGTCCAACCTTTATTCTTTGTTTTTCTTGCCATTTTGGCTTTTTCTTTCTTCCTTTTCTTTCTGTTTTTGTTACCAAGGGTGCTTCATTATTGATAAAGTCTTTGTAACAGCAAGCTAACTTACAATTGAATGAGAATGATATCATGCAACATTTATTTCATGAGTTATACATTTAATCAAACACATGTGCCACCACCAACTTCCATTCATACTCATGCAACATTGGATTTTTCTCTTTTTAATTCAAACCAAGCTCTTTTATTTAAGCATATGGGAAACAAAGCAATATTTAAATCTGAGTGATGGCTACAAGCATTATGCAGACTTATCATTTTCACAAACAATTTCACTTGCAACTAGATGAACACTTTAGCAAGGCATATAATGGTTTCCAAATTCAAAATATCACACAGCAGCAAGAGTTAAGTTCAGATACAACCTTTGTAGTTGCAGCCTTTTGATTTTTCTTTCTGCTATGATCCCTTTGAGTCAAAATGCATAGTGTCTTCAATTATTGATTCATGTCCTGCATAATCCTCAAAGTTGCTTGCTTCTCAAGCCCTTGATCATATGGTTAGTAAGCATAACTGAGTGTGGTTTCAGGATTTGTTTTGGTGTGTGAACACCAAACTTAATTGTTTTGCCACTGTCTCAGATGTACAAAGTTAACCATATTTGAAACCATGTATCCTTGCTAAAGGTTAATGAAATTAAAGCTAGAAAACAATTTAACAGTTGAGTAATGTGGTTGATTGCTTGGAGTTAGAATCATGCAAGAGGTGAGAATGTATTAAATGATATTTTGGTGGAACACCAAACTTAGAAGTTTCATTCTTCCTCAAATTGTTTTGGTGTGCAACACCAAACTTAGCTCCTTGCAATCCATACCAATTACTCAACATTTTTATTGAAAAGTTATGAAAAGAAACTACTTCAGGTTGGGTTGCCTCCCAGCAAGCGCTCTTTTATTGTCATTAGCTTGACATTGACCTCCCTTTAGGGTGGTTGAAATTGGTGGTGTCTCAACTTGTCACCCCTCACTGTCAGCTTTCTCTGAGTGCCTTGATGTTCAATCTCCACATGCTCAAAAGAAAGAATCTGGTTGACAGTGTAATAATCTTCTGCTCCCTGCTGTTGGTATATTAACTGCACCTTATCACCCTTAGAAAATCCTTCAGTTGGGATTTTCTTGTTCTTCCACCCTTTGTGAGCCTTTTTCTTATTCTTCACCTTTTTCTTGCTTGTTGATCTTCCCTTCTTGGCAGTTACTTGAGTTGTGATGCCTTCCTTTCTGCTAATCACCCCTGCTTCCTTGTGAATCCCCTTTTCTTCTTGTGTCTGTTTGTTTATCTGCTCCACTTCCTTTTCAGTTGATTGCTTTAGGGGGAGATCATCACTCATTTTGTTTTTTTCTTCATCCTTTTGTAATTCTGGGAAAACTTTCAGGATGATGCTCTCCTCATGCATCCTAAGAGTTAATTCTCCTTGCTCTATGTCCACAATGGCTCTAGCAGTGGCCAAAAATGGTCGACCGAGTATTATGGAGTCTTTTCCATTTTTTGAAGAATCCAGAATCACAAAATCTGCCGGATAAATGAATTGTCAACCTTAACTAAAAGGTTCTCAATCAACCCCTTAGGATGGACTATTGATTGATCCACCAATTCCAAAGTCATCTCTGTTGGTTTCACCTCCTTTATGCCAAGTTTTTTCACTAGAGAATATGGGATTAGATTTATGCTTGCTCCTAGATCGCACATCCCTTTGTTAATGAACAGGTTTCCGATAGTGCATGGCAAGAAGAAACCTCCAGGGTCCTCAAGCTTGGGAGGGAGTCCCTTTCTAATGAGTGCACTGCATTCCTCACTAAGCATCACTGTTTCCTTCTCATTCCAATCCCTTTTCTTGTTAATGAGCTCCTTTAGAAACTTAGCATACAGGGGCATTTGCTCCAAAGCCTCTGCCAAAGGTATGTTGATTTCCAGCTTCTTGAAAGTCTCAAGAAATTTGTGGAAGTGCTGATCCTTTGTTTCCTTGTGAAATCTTTGTGGGTACGGCAGTGGTGGTGTTGAGCTCTTCACCACTTGATGCTGTTTTGGACTTGGTTCTTCCAAGATATTCTTTCCTTTCTTCAAATTCTGTGGCTTGTTATCTTCTTCTGTGAGTTTTTCTGGAGCATTCTTGCTTATCTTATCCTTGTTGATGGCTTCAGTGTTATCTTCCATGAGCTCTTTGGTTGCTCCTTGGTTGCTGTTTGTTAACACCCTTCCACTTCTCAGTTGCACCACCTTGCATTCTTCCTTTGGGTTGGGAATGGTATCACTAGGTAGTGAACTTGATGGTTTCTCAACAGAGATCTTCTTAGAGATTTGGCCAATTTGCCTCTCTAAGTTCTTCATGGTAGCTTCTTGATTTTTGTTTGTCAATTCTTGGCTCTTCATTAGTTTCTCCAGGAGTACTTCTAGATTGGTGATTCTCTGTGAATCTTGTGTGATGGGTTGGTTTTGGGATGTTGATGGATGAAGGTAAGTGTTTTGGTTAGTTGGGTGGTTATTGGGTGGGTATTGGTTAGAATTTGGGTAGTTGTTTTGTGGTTTTCTGTATGAATTTTGGTTAGTAGTTGGCTGGGGGTTGTGGTTTGTGTTTTTCCAATTGTTTTGGCCTGTGTTCCTTTGCCATGGTTGTTGGTTTTGATTATGGTTGTCTCCCCATCTGAGGTTTGGATGATTCTTCCAAGATGGATTGTAAGTCTCTCCATAAACCTCATTTGTTCCCTGATTCTGGTTGTGCAAGTATTGAACCTGCTCTTGTTGTTGCTCCTCTTGAGTTTCTTCACTTTGTACCCAAGTGTTTGGAGGTTGGCTTGTGGTGCTCACTGCTGCCACTTGCAAGCCATCAATTCTCTTAGCCATTTGCTCAAATTGTTGTTGAATCTGTTGTTGCATCATCTTGTTTTGAGCTAAGATTGAATCAACTCCTTCCAACTCCATGACTCCTCTTCTCTGTGATGGTTGGCGTTGTCTTTGATGAGCAAAGAAATATTGGTTGTTGGCCACCATATCAATGAGGTTTCGAGCTTCCTCTGTGGTTTTCATGAGTTGTAGAGAGCCTCTAGCAGAGTGATCAAGAGCCTCCTGAGCTTTAAGAGTGAGGCCTTCATAGAAGTTTTGTAGCTTGTCCCACTCAGTGAACATCTCTGGTGGACACTTCCTCAATAGAGCCTTGTATCTCTCCCATGCTTCATATAAGCTCTCGGCCTCCAATTGAGTGAAGGTTTGAACCTCTGTCTTCAACCTTAGGACTCTTTGAGGTGGATAGAATTTAGCAAGGAACTTGCTCACCAAGTCATCCCAAGTGTTGATGCTTTCTTTTGGAAAAGTCTCTAGCCATTGAGTGGCTTTATCTCTAAGAGAGAATGGGAAGAGTAGCAACTTGTAGCTATCAGGGGGTACACCATTTGTCTTCACTGTATCACAGATTCTCAAAAAGGTGGACAAATGTTGGTTTGGATCCTCCAAAGGTCCTCCTCCGAAGGAACAATTGTTTTGCACCAGAGTTATGAGTTGTGGCTTGAGTTCAAAGTTGTTTGCATTGACATTGGGAGGAAGAATGCTACTCCCACAATGCCTAGCATTTGCAAATGTGTATGAAGCCAAGACTCTTCTCTGTTGGTCATTGTTGGCTCCTCCTCCTGGTTGACTAGTATCTCCTTCCATATCTTGGAATTCCTCCTCAGATTCTTCTTCTTCTCCAACAATATTCTTCCCTCTTTCTGCTCTTCTTATTCTCCGAAGAGTCCTTGGATCAATTTCAGAAATGATAGGAGAGGATCTCCCTATACCTGACATACAAACACACAGCAACAAACGCACAAACCCAGAGAGTTAACAAAACTTCAATCTATTGTTAGAATGAGGTTTTGGTTGGTTAGTTTAAGCAAAAACTCCAACAGTTAATGTGTTAGTAAGAGTTAGAGTAACAGAAAAGAAAAATGCTTAATCTAGACCTCCACTTCACTTAATCATTGTCAATCTATTTCAATCCCCGGCAACGGCGCCAAAAACTTGATGTGTGGAAAACGATCCAACACAAAACTCACCGGCAAGTGTACCGGGTCGCATCAAGTAATAATAACTCACATGAGTGAGGTCGATCCCACAGGGATTGAAGGATTGAGCAATTTTAGTTTAGTGGGTGGTTTAGTCAAGCGAATCAAGTTTTGGTTGAGTGATTTGTGTTTATCAGAAATTAAATGACAGTAAATGTAAAGGGGGAAGGGAGAAATGCAGTAAAATAAAGAACAGAAGAGTAAAAGTGCAGAAACTTAAAGAGCAAGAAAGTAAATGACTGAAACTTAAAGTGCAAGAAACTTAAATTGCAGTAACTTAAATGGCAAGAAAGATAAATTGCTGAATGTAAAGGGGAATTGAGGAATGGGATTGCAGGATCTAAACAAGAAGAAGTAAATTGTAGTAAAGAAGGTAGCAGAAATGAATTGGATGCAAACAGGAAATTTAAACAGCAAGGAAATTAAAGTGCAGTAAAGGTTCACAGAGGAACCAAAAGTGATCTCAGGATCCCAAGGGCTTAGGTAGCAGAGCCTAAAACCCAATTTCCTTCCCAGATCTGAAGTTACTAAGCAATTGACAGAAAATTAAAGATGAAGCAGTAGAAGAACAGAATTTGGATTGAATTATGCAGAAAATATAATGCAAAGAGTTTGAATGGGAATTGGGACAGAATTTCCCCAATTTCACACACCCAATACTCAGAAAACAGAAGAGGAGAATTGCCCAAGGGAATTGAGGAAGGAGATCAAGCAATTCTCCTTTGATCCTCTTGGTGCTCGGACAAATCTCTCAAGAAAGCTCAAAAGAAGTTCAAAAATTCAGAATGAAAGCCAAAATTGCAAAGCTCAAAAGTAAAGGTAGCTAAAAGTCCTAATTACATCAAACTAAGTCCTATTTATACACTTTTTATTCTTGGATGATGGGATTTGGATGGGCTTTTGGATTGGTGAAGAAATGAATTCAAATCAATTTTTAATTTGAATTTTGGCCCAAAAACCACTCCCAGGAGGCTGTCCTGCCCTTGTGGAGGGCAGGGCAGAAAATTGATGCTTGGTGCTTGGAGTTGGTGCGGCCATGTGCGATTCTGGTGCGAGTTGGTGCGTGTCTGGCATGAGCTTGGTGCGCCAGAGGCTGCCCTGCCCGCGCCAAGGGCAGGGCGGGAAAGCTGCTACGCCAGAACGTGATGCGTGCTTGCGCTTGGTGCTGCCAGAATTGAGAAGCGCGCGTGCGCGTGCTGCACGTTGATGCGTGGGACGGCCAGATTTGAGGAGCGCGCGTGCGCGCGAAGCACGTTGACGCGTGGATGCTCCCTGCCCGCGCCAAGGGCAGGGCAGGAATGGTTTGGTGCGCCAGGAAGCAGAGTTGGTGCGCCAAGGTCTTGTGTGTGATGCGCCAATTTCAAATGCTGCCCTGCCCGCGCCAAGGGCAGGGCAAGGTTCCCAATCTCATGGCCCGTGTTCGAATCTGGTGGCTTGCAAACACGCTACTTTTTCTTTTGATTTCTTGGCACGCTATTTGGTCTCAAGGCTTGGCTTCCTCATGGTTCTTGGTTCGAACCTTGTGGCTTGCATGGGAGCTATTTTTCCTTGGATTTCTTTCTCATGGAGCCCGATCCTGCTCTCCACAAGGGCAGGGCAGAGTTTGCTTCTCTTGGCTCCAAGGCACCATTTTGTGCTCTGCCCTTAGAGTGGGCAGGGCAGGGTTGCCTTTGCTTGCTTGGTCACTTGATGCTGCCCTCCTAGAGGGCATTCTGCCCTTGTGGAGGGCAAGGTTGCTTCCCCATTATAATGCGGCACGCCTCCTCTTGATTCGGCCACGCTTTTCTTTCTTTGGCTACACTTTTTATGCCACGCTTTCCATTTTCTTTTCTTTTCTTCACCTAAAATAAACCAAACAACCACTCAAAGCATCACTAAATTCAAGAGGCTTATAAATCAATTAAAATGCAATTAAAGTTAGCTTAAACCTCATGATTTATCATTAATTTCATGGTGGTTGCTTGATTTAGAGAAGTTGTGCATTTTCACTCCAAATCACTAACTTAGGATGCAAGAAAGTGCATAAATGCTAACAAAACAAGTGAAATTAGCTTGAAAAATGGGTATATGATGACTTGTCATCACTGACCACCTAGCACTTGTTCTGAAAAGGTGCCAAGAGACTAACCTGGTTTTAAACTGGGAGAAATGTCACTTTATGGTGACTGAAGGAATTGTCCTTGGGCACAAAATTTCAAGCAGGGGAATAGAGGTGGATAAGGCAAAGGTAGAGGTAATTGAAAAATTACCACCACCTGCCAATGTTAAGGCAATCAGAAGCTTTCTGGGGCATGTAGGATTTTACAGAAGGTTCATAAAGAATTTTTCAAAAATTACAAAACCTTTGAGCAACCTGCTAGCTGCTGACACACCATTTGTGTTTGACACACAGTGTCTGCAGGCATTTGAAACCCTGAAAGCCAAGCTGGTCACAGCACCACTCATCTCTGCACCAGATTGGACATTACCATTTGAACTAATGTGTGATGCCAGTGACCATGCCATTGGTGCAGTGTTGGGACAGAGGCATAACAAGCTTCTGCACGTCATTTACTATGCCAGCCGTGTTCTAAATGATGCACAGAAGAATTACACAACCACAGAAAAAGAGTTACTTGCAGTGGTCTATGCCATTGACAAATTTAGATCCTATCTAGTGGGATCCAAAGTGATTGTGTACACTGACCATGCTGCTCTCAAATACTTACTCACAAAGCAGGATTCAAAACCCAGGCTTATAAGATGGGTGTTGCTTCTGCAAGAGTTTAATATAGAAATAAGAGACAGAAAAGGGACAGAGAACCAGGTAGCTGATCATCTGTCCCGAATAGAACCAGTAGCTGGGGCGTCCCTCCCTTCTACTGAGATTTCTGAGACTTTCCCAGATGAGCAACTCTTTGCCATCCAGGAAGCTCCATGGTTTGCAGATATTGCAAATTATAAAGCTGTGAGGTTCATACCACAGGAGTACAGCAGAGTGCAAAGAAAGAAATTAATTTTAGATGCCAAGTACTACCTATGGGATGAGCCGTATCTCTTTAAGAGATGTGCAGACGGAATGATCCGCAGATGTGTACCCAGAGAAGAAGCACAAAGGATCCTATGGCACTGCAATGGATCACAGTATGGAGGACATTTTGGAAGTGAGCGAACAGCCACTAAAGTCCTCCAATGTGGCTTCTACTGGCCTACTCTCTATAAAGATGCCCGAGAGTTTGTGCGTAACTGTGACAGTTGCCAAAGAGTTGGTAACTTGCCTCACGGATATGCCATGCCTCAACAAGGGATATTAGAGATAGAATTGTTTGATGTATGGGGAATTGACTTCATGGGTCCATTCCCACCATCATACTCAAACACTTACATTCTGGTAGCAGTGGACTATGTATCTAAGTGGGTAGAAGCAATTGCTACACCCACTAATGATACCAAGACCGTGCTGAAATTCCTCCAGAAACACATCTTCAGCAGGTTTGGTGTTCCCAGAGTACTAATCAGTGATGGGGGCACTCATTTCTGCAATAGACAGCTATACTCTGCTATGGTCAGATATGGAATTAGCCACAAAGTGGCAACTCCGTATCATCCACGGACAAATGGGCAAGCTGAAGTCTCTAACAGAGAGCTAAAAAGAATCCTAGAACGGACTGTGATGGCCCGAAGAAAGGATTGGGCAAAGAGTTTGGATGATGCTCTGTGGGCATACAGAACAGCATTCAAGACTCCTATAGGAACCTCTCCATACCAACTGGTGTATGGGAAGGCCTGTCATCTGCCCGTGGAACTGGAACATAAAGCCTACTGGGCAACCAGATTCCTAAACATGGATGCTCAGTTAGCTGGTGAAAAAAGATTGCTCCAGCTAAATGAGCTAGAGGAGTTCAGACTCAATGCCTTTGAAAATGCAAAGATTTATAAGGAAAAGGCAAAGAAGTGGCATGACAAGAAGTTGTCATCCAGAGTCTTTGAGCCAGGACAAAAAGTTCTGCTCTTCAACTCTAGGCTCAGATTATTTCCAGGAAAACTTAAATCCCGGTGGAGGGGTCCGTATGTGATTACAGGAGTATCACCATATGGATATGTTGAGCTTCAGGATATTGATTCTGACAAAAAGTTCATTGTTAATGGACAGAGAATCAAGCATTATCTTGAAAGCAATTTTGAGCAGGAATGCTCAAAACTGAGACTTGAGTGATTCTCAGTAAGGGTCCAGCTAAAGACAGTAAAGAAGCGCTTGCTGGGAGGCAACCCAGTCATTAGCAGGTTATATGTTTTATTTCTACAGAGGCAATTATCAAAATTGAAGGAATTCACAGAGTTACAGAAGGATTCAGCGCAAAAAGCAGAGAAAAAGAGCTTACTGGCGAAAAAACGCCAGTAAGGGGCATTTTGGGCGTTAAATGCCAGAATGGGCACCATTCTGGGCGTTTAACGCCAGTAAGGGTGCCATATTGGGCGTTAAATGCCAGAATGGGCACCATTCTGGGCGTTTAACGCCAGGTGTGCAGCATCATGGGCGTTTAGCAAAACGCCCAGTGACAAAGGAGATTCTGGCGTTTAACGCCAGCCAGGGCACCTGGCTGGGCGTTAAACGCCCACAATGGGCAACAAATGGGCGTTAAACGCCAGAATGGATGCCATTCTGGGCGTTTAACGCCAGAAAGGTGGGGGACCAAAATTTTGCTTTCCAATCAAATTTTTTTCAAACTTTCCTTTTCTTACTCATACATTTCCACATAAACACACTTCAACCTTTTATCATTCACTTTCAAATCTTCAAAAATCAAAACCATTCTTCAAATCTCTCTCAAATCAATCCCAAATCTTGTTCAAAAAAACTCACCCTTCTCTCAAATTCTCTCCATATCTTCTCAAATCTCTTTTCAATTTTTTCGAAATCTCCTTCCCCCCTTATATAAACATGTTCGGCCTCCTCAGTCCCCCACACCATTCGAATTTGCTCTTCTCCTCTCTCTCTTCTTTCCTTTCTTTTGCTTGAGGACAAGCAAACCTCTAAGTTTGGTGTGCTTTTCCGTGATCACTAAGCCAAGATTCATCAAGATCATGGCTCCTAAGGGAAAACAAACCAATTTAAGAGGAAAGAAAGAGAATAATCCAAAGAATCTTTGGAATCAAGAGAAGTTCTTAACCAAAGAACATGAAGACCATTATCACAAAATAATGGGTCTGAGGTCAGTGATCCCGGAAGTTAAATTTGATCTGAAAGAAGATGAATATCCGGGGATCCAAGAGCAAATTCGAAACAGAGGATGGGAAGTTCTAACCAATCCTGAGATAAAGGTTGGAAGGAATATGGTTCAGGAATTCTACTCAAATCTGTGGCTAACAGATAAGCAGAGAATGACTGGAACCGCTTACCATACTTACAGAACCATGGTCAGAGGGAAAGTTATGTACTTCTATCTGGACAAAATAAGAGAAATCTTCAAATTGCCTCAACTGCAAGATGATCCTGAATCCTTTAATAGGAGAATGGTGAGAGCAGATAAAGGGTTGGATCAAGTTCTAGAGGACATATGCCTCCCTGGAACTAAGTGGATAACCAATTCAAAGGGTGTCCCAAACCAACTCAAGAGGGTAGACCTCAAACCAATTGCAAGAGGTTGGCTAGACTTTATTGGGCGTTCCATACTGCCCACTAGCAACCGTTCTGAGGTCACTATCAAGAGAGCAGTGATGATTCATTGCATTATGCTTGGAAAAGAAGTGGAGGTTTATCATGTGATTGCTTGTGAGATCTACACAATTGCAAATAAGAATTCCACTAAAGCCAAATTGGCTTACCCAAGCTTGATCTCCTTGCTCTATAAAGAGGCTGGGGTAAAGATGGGAGTAGATGAATTCATACCCATTGAACATCCAATCACCAAGAAGTCAATGGAAGGACAAATACAAGACAACTCTATCAAAAGGAGGGCGCAGGAGTTCCTCCCTGAATTTCCTGAAATTGGCTACTGGGCTAGCCTAGAAGCATCTATCACCAAGTTGCAAGAGACTATGGAGCAACTTAAGGAAGAACAGCAGAATCAGAACTGCATGCTCTGCAAATTGCTGAAGGAACAAGAGAAGCAGGGGCATGAACTTCAAGAACTGAAACGCCAAAAGTTCTCCCCTCAATTTGAGGGAGCATCCACTTCTCAAAATCAAGGTTGTTGAGTCCTAACTCTGTGAAAAACCTCTATCATTAGGAGCCTATTTAAATTTTTGTTTTCTATTTTTAGTCTCATCTTATATCTATTTTTGAGTCTTGTTCTTAATTCATAATTAATAAAATTTAAAATTCATGTCTTAAAGCTATGAATGTCCTATGAATCCATCACCTCTCTTAAATGAAAAATGCTTTAATCACAAAAGAACAAGAAGTACAGGATTTCGAATTTATCCTTGAAACTAGTTGAATTAGTTTGATGTGGTGACAATACTTTTTATTTTCTGAATGAATGCTTGAATAGTGCATAGGTCTTTTGAATTTGTTGTTTTGAGAATGCTAAAATTGTTGGCTCTTGAAAGAATGAGGGAAAAAGAGAACTGTTATTGAGGATCTAAAAAAAATCATCAGATTGATTCTTGAAGCAAGAAAAAGCAGAAAAAAAAAATTTCGAAAAAGAAAAAGAGAAAAAGAAAAAGAAAGAAAAAGAAAGAAATAAAGTTGTGAACCAAGGCAAAGAGAGTGTGCTTAAGAACCCTGGACACCTTTAATTGGGGACTCTAGCAAAGCTGAGTCACAATCTGAAAAGGTTCACCCAATTATGTGTCTGTGGCATGTATGTATCCGGTGGTAATACTGGAAGACAGAGTGCTTTGGGCCACAGCCAAGACTCATAAAGTAGCTATGTTCAAGAATCATCATGCTTCACTAGGAGAAACAATAACACTATCTGAATTCTGAGTTCTTATAGATGCCAATCATTCTGAACTTCAAAGAAGAAAGTGAGATGCCAAAACTGTTCGGAAGCAAAAAGCTACTAGTCCCGCTCATCTAGTTGGAGCTAAGTTTCTGTGATATTTTGGAGTCTATAGTATATTCTCTTCTTTTTATCCTACTTTGATTTTCAGTTGCTTGGGGACAAGCAACAATTTAAGTTTGGTGTTGTGATGAGCGGATAATTTATACGCTTTTTGGCATTATTTTTAGTGTGTTTTTAGTATGATCTAGTTAGTTTTTAGTACATTTTTATTAGTTTTTAGTTAAAATTCACCTTTCTGGACTTTACTATGAGTTTGTGTGTTTTTCTCTGATTTCAGGTATTTTCTGGCTGAAATTGAGGGTCCTGAGCAAAAATCTGATTCAGAGACTGAAAAGGACTGCAGATGCTGTTGGATTCTGACCTCCCTGCACTCAAAGTGGATTTTCTGGAGCTACAGAACCCCAATTGGCGCGCTCTCAACGGCGTTGGAAAGTAGACATCCTGGGCTTTCCAGCAATGTTTAATAGTCCATACTTTGCCCGAGATTTGTTGGCCCAAAACGGCGTTGCAAATCAGCCTCAGAATTTCCAGCGTTTAACGCTGGAACTGGCATAAAAATTGGAGTTAAACGCCCAAACTGGCATGAAAGCTGGCGTTTAACTCCAGAAAAGGTCTCTACACATGAAAGCTTCAATGCTCAGCCCAAGCACACACTAAGTGGACCCAGAAGTGGATTTTTACGTCATTTACTCATTTCTGTATACCCTAGGTTACTAGTTCACTATTAATAGGATCTTTTGACATTGTATCTCTACCTCATGACACTTTACACGTTTCTTTGTGTACTTCTTACAGCATGAGTCTCTAAACCCCATGGTTGGGGGTGAGGAGCTCTGCTGTGTCTTGATGGATTAATGCAATTACTACTGTTTCTTATTCAATCATGCTTGCTTCCGTTCTAAGATATCACTTGTTCTTAACCCGGATGAATGTGATGACCCGTGACACTCATCATATTCTCAACTATGAACGCGTGCCTGACAACCACCTCCGTTCTACTTTAGATTGAGTAGATATCTCTTGGATTCTTTAATCAGAATCTTCGTGGTATAAGCTAGAATTGATGGCGACATTCAAGAGAATCCGGAAGGTCTAAACCTTGTCTGTGGTATTCTGAGTAGGATTCAATGATTGAATGACTATGACGAGCTTCAAACTCCTGAGGGTGGGGCGTTAGTGACAGACGCAAAAGAATCATTGGATTCTATTCCGGCCTGATTGAGAACCGACAGATGGATAGCCGTGCCGTGACAGGGTGCGTTGAACATTTCCACTGAGAGGATGGGAGGTAGCCATTGACAACAGTGAAACCCTAGATACAGCTTGCCATGGAAGGAGCCTTGCGTGTTTGATGAAGAAGACAGTAGGAAAGCAGAGATTCAGAAGATGGAGCATCTCCAAAACCTCAACCTGTTCCCCATTACTGCAAAACAAGTACTTATTTCATGTTCTTTTACTTTTCACAATCAACCCTGATAATCTTTGATATCCTGACTAAGATTTACAAGATAACCATAGCTTGCTTCAAGCCGACAATCTCCGTGGGATCGACCCTTACTCACGTAAGGTATTACTTGGACGACCCAGTGCACTTGCTGGTTAGTTGTGCGGGATTGCAATTTCGTGCACCACATGTCCTCATGCTAAGCTCAAGAGAACTATAAAGATGAAGAGGAATGCTAGAATGTATAAAATGCAACCTATAAATGCAACTACATGCAAAATGTTTCTATCTATTTGGTTAAAAGTAAATAAATCTCCAAGAATAAATATGAACTGGATTTCACTAATTCAAATCATAAGAATGAAGTACAAATAGACTTGTAGAAGAAAATAGCTCATGAAAGCCGGGAATAAAGAATCAAGCATCGAACCCTCACTAGTAGTGTATATCACTCTAACTCTCAAGTGTCTAGGGTCAATTTTCTCAATTCTCTACTAATCTTGCTTTCTATAGCTTGCTCTTCATCTAACAATCAACAAAAATTTAATGCACCAATACACAAATCAAGAGGTCTTTTAAGGGTTGTAATGGGATTAGGGTCACGGTAGGGTTGTATTTGGCCAAGTGGACTAAAATTTGAATCCTTAATTAACATAAACTATTCCACCTAACTTAGGACAATCCATGTAATCGTAATATAAAATCTGACTTCCCATTAACTATGTTTTCCACATATTCATGCATTCTAATTTCAAGTACAACTCATAAGCATTGCTTTCACCACTTACTTTGGTGCCTTTTGTTCCCTTTCACTTATTTTGCTCTTTTATATATATATATATATATATATATATATATATATATATATATATATATATATTTCTCAATGCATATGATTAATTTATTGAATGCATGAACATGTTCTAAACATTTCTTTCACATTTTCAGAAAATTCTAAAATACTCAATTCTCAAACCAGATGTTTCCAAACCCACTCTTCCCCACACTTAATTCATAAGCATTCTCACTAGTCTAAGCTAACCAAGGATTCAAATTAAGGACATTATTGTTTTTCGTTTAGAGTTAATGATGTGCTAAAATAAAGAACAAAGGGGTAAAATAGGCTCAAAATTGGTTTGCAATAGATAATGAAAAGGTTAAGGCCATATGGGTATGTAAGCTCAGTGAAACAATGCCTCAATCATATAAGTGTATGCATACATTAAACAATGGAAATATAGAATCAAGCAAGACAAAGATCACAATTTTAGAGAGAAAAACACACACCAAAATTAAAATATTGGTTGATAAAATGCAACCAATCAAATAGGCTCAAAATCTCACTGGTTTTGTGTGTTCAATCTTTAAACCATGTTCCAAAATAAAATTTCTTCATACAAGTTATTCAAAAAGTTTTTAATTTAAATTAGTAAAATACTATAAAAAGTTTCTTAATAAAAAAAATATTACTTCAACCAAGTGGTAAAATATGCAAAAATCAAATAAACATGCAAATGCAACAACTACAAAGAAAATTTAAACATTGGTGTTGAGATAAGAAAGTACTAACCCATGGAGATCGGTATTGACCTCCCCACACTTAAAGATTGCACCGCCCTCGGTGCATGCTGAGATGTGCAGGTGGACGGGTTGTTCCCACTGACGCTTGTAGATGGAGGTGTCATGGTCGGAGATGTCTTGGTTCCTTTCCTTGTTGGTGTCTTGTCAGTGATCTTCTCTTTTTCTTTCTTGGTACCCATGCCTAAGGAGGAAGAAAAAGGAAGAGTGTAAAATATAGAAAACTAAGACTGGAAGGGAGGAAATTCCAAGTGATAAGGAATGCCAAAAGAAAGATGATAGCCCAACTACATGGTAGCTACAACATGTAGGAAAGACATCAATAAAGATCAAAAGGGGAAATTCAAAATAATTAGATGCAAGAGGATAAAAAACATGCAAATAATAGGCATGAGAAGCATAGCTCAAGCATAAATGTGCCAAATTAAAGAGCATGTGTGATGATGACAATTGTGAATGATAATCTCAAATACATTAGGTGTGCAAGTTAAAAATAGGGATGAAAATAATGTAATCGAAATGTATATGAGAGCCATAAGTAAATGTCAATTGTCAAATCTTTCCTCAGAATAGCCATATGCTCAAATAAATTAAGGCACTTATCCAAATAAAACTCCAAAACCAACATAAAAATGCATGAAAAAAGAATTGAAAAGAAAAAAAGAAAGAACAAATAAATGCATTAAATTAAAGGGATAGAAGAGTAGAGAGGAAGGAGAAGTAAATAAGAAAGGAGGGAGGAAAAATTAGGATTGGGGAAGAAAAGATAAGATATTTGGCAAAGTAGGATAAGCTGTGCGGCGCAAGCGACGCGAACGCGTGGGGCACGCGGTCGCGCGACTTGCGCTGTAAGTTAATCAACGCGGTCGCGTCGGTCACGCGGTCGCGTGACACAATTCATGCTACTGGCGCGAGGGCAGCCTCGCGCTCGCACAACTCTCTGTTCAAATTATTATTAATGCCAAATTTTGAGTGACGCGATCGCATAGGGCATGCGATCGCATGAGTGGGCTTTAGAAGAATGTGACGCGGTCGCGTGGGTCACTGATGAGCGGATAATTTATACACTTTTTGGCATCGTTTTTAGTATGTTTTTAGTATGTTCTAGTTAGTTTTTAGTATATTTTTATTAGTTTTTAGTTAAAATTCACTTTTTTGGACTTTACTATGAGTTTTTGTGTTTTCTGGCTGAAATTGAGGGTCTTGAGCAAAAATCTGATTCTGAGACTGAAAAGGACTGCAGATGCTATTGGATTCTGACCTCCCTGCACTTGAAGTGGATTTTCTGGTTCTAAAGAAGCCCAATTGGCGCGCTCTTAACGGCGTTGGAAAGTAGACATCCTGGGCTTTCCAGCAATGTATAATAGTCCATACTTTGCCCGAGATTTGATGGCCCAAACCGGCGTGGCAAATCAGCCTCAGAATTTCCAGCGTTTAACGCTGGAACTGGCATAAAACTTGAAGTTAAACGCCCAAACTGGCATAAAAGCTGGCGTTTAACTCCAGAAAAGGTCTCTACACGAAAGTGCTTCATTGCTCAGCCCAAGCACACACTAAATGGACCCAGAAGTGGATTTTTACGTCATTTACTCATTTCTGTACACCCTAGGTTACTAGTTTACTATTAATAGGATCTTTTGACATTGTATCTGTACCTCATGACACTTTACACGTTTCTTTGTATACCTTCCATGGCATGAGTCTTTAAACCCCATGGTTGGGGGTGAGGAGCTCTGCTGTGTCTTGATGGATTAATGCAATTACCACTGTTTCTTATTCAATCATGCTTGCTTCCATTCTAAGATATCACTTGTTCTTAACCCGGATGAATGTGATGATCCGTGACACTCATCATATTCTCAACTATGAACGTGTGCCTGACAACCACCTCCGTTCTACCTTAGATTGAGTAGATATCTCTTGGATTCCTTAATCAGAATCTTTGTGGTATAAGCTAGAACTGATGGCGGCATTCAAGAGAATCCGGAAGGTCTAAACCTTGTCTGTGGTATTCTGAGTAGGATTCAATGATTGAATGACTGTGACAAGCTTCAAACTCCTGAAGGCGGGGCGTTAGTGACAGATGCAAAAGAATCAATCGATTCTATTCCGGCCTGATCGAGAACCGACAGATGGATAGTCGTGCCGTGACAGGGTGCGTTGAACATTTCCACTGAGAGGATGGGAGGTAGCCACTGACAACGGTGAAACCCTACATACAGCTTGCCATGGAAGGAGCTTTGCGTGTTTGATGAAGAAGACAGTAGGAAAGCAAAGATTCAGAAGATGGAGCATCTCCAAAACCTCAACATATTCTCCATTACTGCATAACAAGTACTTTTTTCATGTTCTTTTGCTTTTCACAATCAACCCTGATAATTTCTGATATCCTGACTAAGATTTACAAGATAACCATAGCTTGCTTCAAGCCGACAATCTCCGTGGGATCGACCCTTACTCACGTAAGGTATTACTTGGACGACCCAGTGCACTTGCTGGTTAGTTGTGCGGGATTGCAAAAGTGTGATTGCAATTTCGTACACCAAGTTTTTGGCGCCATTGCCAGGGATTGTTCGAGTTTGGACAACTGACGGCTTATCTTGTTGCTTAGATTAGGATTGTTTTATTTTTGTTGGTTTAGAGTCTTTTAGTTGAGTCTAGTTTCATATTTTAAGTTTGGTGTCAATTTTATGCTTTTGTTTTTCTTTTAATTTTTGATTTTGCATGTCTTCAGTCCCCTTTTGATCCTAAAAAATTCTAAGTTTGGTGTCCTCTTTGTGTTTATCCCTTAAAATTTTCGAAAATTAGTGTTTGATTTCCTAAAAATTTTAAGTTTGGTGTCATTTTGTTGTTTTTCTCTTTCCTCATTTCAAAAATCAAATCTTTTTCATAAAAATTTTTCAATCATATCTTTCTAATTGCTATTTTCAAAATCTTTTTAATTAACTAATTGATTCAGTTCTCAATTTGCTTGGATCTTATTTTCTTTTTAATTTTCGAATTTTTATTTTAATTTCCTTTTGTTTTATTTTATTTTTTTCGGTTAATTCAAAAAAAAACAAAAATTATCTATTTGCAAGCCATATCATTTCCCTTTATCCATTATGGACCTAAGTGGGATTGATCAGTCCAGAAGGACTCTGGGGTCATATGCTAACCCCATTACAGCTGCATATGGGAGTAGAATCTGTATACCTCCCATTAAAGCAAGCAGCTTTGAGCTAAATCCTCAACTCATTATCATAGTGCAGCAAAATTGCCAGTATTCCGGTTTTCCACAGGAAGAACCTACTGAGTTTCTGGCACAGTTCTTACAAATTGCTGACACAGTACGTGATAAAGAGGTGGATCAGGATGTCTATAGACTATTACTGTTTCCATTTGCTGTAAAAGATCAAGCTAAGAGGTGGTTGAATAACCAACCTACAACAAGCATAAAGACATGGAAACAGTTATCAGACAAATTCCTGAATTACTTTTACCCTCCAAAAAGGATGACACAGCTAAGGCTGGACATCCAAGGCTTTAAACAAAAGGATAATGAATCCCTTTATAATGCCTGGGAGAGGTATAGAGGTATGCTAAGAAAATGCCCCTCTGAAATGTTTTCAGAGTGGGTACAGTTAGACATCTTCTACTATGGGCTTACAGAAAAAGCTCAAATGTCTTTAGACCACTCAGCTGGTGGATCTATACACATGAGGAAGACAATTGAAGAGGCTCAAGAGCTTATAGACACTGTTGCTAGAAACCAATATTTATACTCTAGCAATGAGTTCTCTCCAAAAGAGGAAGTCATGGCAGTAGTCACTAATCCTAATCCTCAAGAACAGATGATTGATCTTAATCAACAATTGCTCCTGATGACAGAACAGTTAGCAGAATTTAAAGTGATGCTCCATGAAACTAAAGTTGCTAACAAGAACATAGAACTGCAGTCGAATCAAGCAAAACAACAAATATCCAAACAGATAACAGAAGAGTGTCAAGCAGTTCAACTGAGGAGTGGGAAGATACTGAACAACACCACTCAAAAGAGCAAAAAGTCAAATAAGGAACAATTGACAGAGGATAACCAAACCACTGTTCAAAATCCCTCTGAGGACAGTAAGAGCCCAGAGAGGAATGCTAGTGGCGTTCAAACGCCAGAAAGGGAGGGAAAGCTGGCGTTAAACGCCCATTCCCTGCCCAGTTCTGGCGTTCAAACGCCAGAAAAGGGGGAAAAGTTGGCGTTTAACGCCCATTTTCCACCCAATCCTGGCGTTCAGACGCCAAGGGAGGATCAGACACCTGAGAGTGCTGACAGTAATCCCTCTAAAAAGGATTCTTCAACCACTTCTGTAAGGAACAAGCCTGCAGCAACTAAGGTTGAAGAATATAAAGCCAAGATGCCTTATCCTCAGAAACTCCGCCAAGCGGAGCAGGATAAGCAATTTGCCCGCTTTGCAGATTATCTAAGGACTCTTGAAATAAAGATTCCGTTTGCAGAGGCACTTGAGCAAATACCTTCCTATGCTAAGTTCATGAAAGAGATCTTAAGTCATAAGAAGGATTGGAGAGAAACTGAAAAAGTGTTTCTCACTGAAGAATGCAGTGCAGTCATTCTAAAAAGCTTACCAGAAAAGCTTCAAGATCCAGGAAGCTTTATGATACCATGCACATTAGAAGGTGCTTGCACCAAGACAGCCCTGTGTGACCTTGGAGCAAGCATCAATCTAATACCTGCATCCACTATCAGAAAGCTTGGGTTGACTGAAGAAGTCAAACCAACCCGGATATGCCTCCAACTTGCTGATGGCTCCATTAAATATCCATCAGGCATAATTGAGGACATGATTGTCAAGGTTGGGCCATTTGCCTTTCCAACTGACTTTGTAGTGCTGGAAATGGAGGAGCACAAGAGTGCAACTCTCATTCTAGGAAGACCTTTCCTAGCAACTGGACGAACCCTCATTGACGTCCAAAAAGGGGAATTAACCCTGAGAGTCAATGAGGATGAGTTCAAGTTGAATGTTGTCAAAGCTATGCAGCATCCAGACACATCAAATGACTGCATGAGCGCTGATATTATTGACTCTTTGGTGGAGGAGGTCAATATGACTGAAAGTCTTGAATCAGAACTAGAGGACATCTTTAAAGATGTTCAGCCTGATCTGGAGGAACTAAAGGAAATAAAAGAAATTCTGAAAATTCCTCAAGAAGAAGATAAGCCTCCTAAACCCGAGCTCAAGCCACTACCACCATCCCTGAAATATGCATTTCTGGAAGAAGGTGACACTTTTCCAGTGATCATAAGCTCTGCTTTGAATCCACAGGAAGAGGAAGCACTAATTCAAGTGCTAAGGACACACAAGACAGCTCTTGGGTGGTCCATAAGTGATCATAAGGGTATTAGCCCAGCAAGATGCATGCACAAGATCCTATTGGAGGATGATGCTAAGCCAGTGGTTCAACCACAAAGGCGGCTAAATCCAGCCATGAAGGAAGTGGTGCAGAAAGAGGTCACTAAGTTACTAGAGGCTGGGATTATTTATCCTATTTCTGATAGCCCCTGGGTGAGCCCTGTCCACGTTGTCCCTAAGAAGGGAGGCATGACAGTGGTTCATAATGAAAAGAATAAACTAGTTCCTACAAGAACAGTTACAGGGTGGCGCATGTGTATTGACTACAGAAGGCTCAATACAGTCACCAGAAAGGATCATTTTCCTTTACCATTCATAGACCAGATGCTAGAGAGACTAGTAGGTCATGAATACTACTGCTTTTTGGACGGCTACTCAGGTTACAACCAAATTGCAGTAGATCCTCAAGGCCAAGAGAAAACAGCGTTTACATGTCCTTCTGGAGTATTTGCCTACAAAAGGATGCCTTTTGGTCTGTGCAATGCACCTGCAACCTTTCAGAGGTGCATGCTCTCTATCTTCTCAGATATGGTAGAGAAATTTCTGGAAGTCTTCATGGATGACTTTTCAGTATTTGGAGACTCATTCAGCTCCTGCCTTAACCATCTAGCACTTGTTCTGAAAAGATGCCAATAGACCAACCTAGTTTTAAATTGGGAAAAATGTCACTTCATGGTGACTGAAGGAATTGCCCTTGGGCATAAAATTTCGAACAAAGGAATAGAGGTGGATCAAGCTAAGGTGGAGGTAATTGAAAAATTACCACCACCTGCCAATGTTAAGGCAATCAAAAGCTTTCTGGGGCATGTAGGATTCTACAGAAGGTTTATAAAGGATTTTTCAAAAATTGCCAAACCTCTAAGTAATCTGTTAGCTGCTGACACCCCATTTATCTTTGATAATGAGTGTCTGCAGGTGTTTGAGACTCTGAAAGCTAAGCTGGTCACAGCACCAGTCATCTCTGTACCAGACTGGACATTACCATTTGAACTAATGTGTGATGCCAGTGACCATGCCATTGGTGCAGTATTGGGACAAAGGCATGGTAAGCTTCTGCACGTCATTTATTATGGCAGCCGTATTCTAAATGATGCACAGAAGAACTACACAACCACAGAAAAGGAGTTACTTGCAGTGGTTTATGCCATTGATAAGTTCAGATCTTATTTAGTAGGATCAAAAGTGATTGTGTACACTGACCATGCTGCTCTTAAATATCTACTCACAAAGCAGGATTCAAAACCCAGGCTCATAAGATGGGTGTTGCTTCTGCAAGAGTTTTATATAGAAATAAGAGACAGAAAAGGGACAGAGAATCAAGTAGCTGATTACCTGTCCCGGATAGAACCAGTAGCAGGAGCATCCCTCCCTCCTACTGAGATCTCTGAAGCCTTTCCGGATGAGCAATTATTTGCTATTCAGGAAGCTCCGTGGCTTGCAGACAGTGCAAACTATAAGACTCAAGGTTCTCCTTCTATAACCATGGAGAGGAAGCATGAAGAGCTTCTCTCAAAACAGAGTCAAATAGAGCCCCCACAGTCAAACGGTAAGTTTGGTGTTGGGAGGCCACCACCAACTTCTAAGTTTGGTGTTGAACCCCCACATTCAAACTCTAAGTTTGGTGTTGGGCGGTTCCAACATTGCTCTGAACATTTGTGAGGCTCCATGAGAGCCCACTGTCAAGCTACTGACATTAAAGAAGCGCTTGTTGGGAGGCAACCCAATGTTATATTTATTATTTTCCTTTGTTATTTTATGTTTTCTATAGGTTGATGATCATGGAAAGTCACAAATTCAATTGAAAAAGCAGAAATAGAATGAAAAACAAAACGAAAAACAGCACACCCTGGAGGAAAACCTTGCTGGCGTTTAAACGCCAGTAAGGGCAGCAAATGGGCGTTTAACGCCCAGTCTGGCACCATTCTGGGCATTTAACGCCAGAAAGGGGCACCAGACTGGCGTTAAACGCCAGGAATGGGCACCAAGCTGGCGTTAAACGCCAGAAATGGGCACCAGCCCGGCGTTTAACGCCAGGATTGGTAGTAGGAGCATTTTTGCTCGCCACTTGGTGCAGGGATGAATTATCCTTGACACCTCAGGATCTGTGGACCCCACAGGATCCCCACCTACCCCACCACTCTCTTTCTTCTTTCTTCTTTTGCTCGAGGACGAGCAAACCTTCTAAGTTTGGTGTGGTAAAAGCGTTGCTTTTTGTTTCTCCATAACCATTTTTGGCACCTAAGGCCGGAGAAACCTCTAGAAAGAGGAAAGGGAAGGCAAAAGCTTCCACCTCAGAGCCATGGGAGATGGAGAGATTCATCTCAAGGGATGCACTTTCCTTCACAAAACTATTGGGAGCAAATCAACACCTCCCTAGGAGAATTGAGTTCCAACATGGGACAACTAAGGGTGGAGCACCAAGAACATTTCATCCTCCTCCATGAAATTAAAGAAGATCATAGAATCATGAGAGAGGAGCAACAAAGGCAAGGAAGAGACATTGAGGAGCTCAAGCACTCCATAAGATCTTCAAGAGGAAGAACAAGCCGCCATCACTAAGGTGGACCCGTTCTTTAATCTCCTTGTTCTTTACTTTCTTGTTTTTCGAATTTTATGCTTATGTTTATCCAAGTTTGTGTCTTGTGATCATTAGTGTCTTAGTGTCTATGCCTTAAAGTTATGAATGTCCTATGAATCCATCACCTTTCTTAAATAATGAAAAATGTTCTTAATTGAAAAAGAGAAGAATTGCATGAATTTTAAATTTTATAACAGATTAATTATTTTGATGTGGTGGCAATACTTTTGTCTTCTGAATGTATGCCTGAACAGTGTATATGTCTTTTGAATTTGTGGTTCATGAATGTTAAAGTTGTTGGCTCTTGAAAGAATGATGAAAAAGGAGACATGTTACTGAGGATCTGAAAAATCATAAAAAATGATTCTTGAAGCAAGAAAAAGCAGTGAATACAAAAAAAAAACGAAAAAAAAGGAGAAAGAAAAAAAAAGAGAAAGAAAAAAAAGAAAGAAAAATAAAGAAATAAAGTTGTGATCCAAGGCAAAAAGAGTGTGCTTAAGAACCCTGGACACCTCTAATTGGGGACTCTAGCAAAGCTGAGTCACAATCTGAAAAGGTTCACCCAGTTATGTGTCTGTGGCATGTATGTATCCGGTGGTAATACTGGAAGACAGAGTGCTTTGGGCCACGGCCAAGACTCATAAAGTAGCTGTGTTCAAGAATCATCATACTTAACTAGGAGAATCAATAGCACTATCTGGATTCTGAGTTCCTATAGAAGCCAATCATTCTGAATTTCAAAGGATAAAGTGAGATGCCAAAACTATTTAGAGGCAAAAAGCTAAAAGCCCCGCTCATCTAATTAATACTGATCTTCATAGATGTTTTTGGAATTCATTGCATATTCTCTTCTTTTTATCTTATTTTGATTTTCAGTTGCTTGGGGACAAGCAACAATTTAAGTTTGGTGTTGTGATGAGCGGCTAATTTATACGCTTTTTGGCATCGTTTTTAGTATGTTTTTAGTATGTTCTAGTTAGTTTTTAGTATATTTTTATTAGTTTTTAGTTAAAATTCACTTTTTTGGACTTTACTATGAGTTTGTGTATTTTTCTGTGATTTCAGGTATTTTCTGGCTGAAATTGAGGGTCCTGAGCAAAAATCTGATTCAGAGACTGAAAAGGACTGCAGATGCTGTTGGATTCTGACCTCCCTGCACTCGAAGTGGATTTTCTGGAGCTACAGAAGCCCAATTGGCGCGCACTCAACGGCTTTGGAAATTAGACATCCTGGGCTTTCCAGCAATGTATAATAGTGCATACTTTGCCCGAGATTTGATGGCCCAAACCGGCGTGGCAAATCAGCCTCAGAATTTCCAGCGTTTAACGCTGGAACTGGCATAAAACTTGGAGTTAAACGCCCAAACTGGCATAAAAGCTGGCGTTTAACTCCAGAAAAGGTCTCTACACGAAAATGCTTCATTGCTCAGCCCAAGCACACACTAAGTGGACCCAGAAGTGGATTTTTACGTCATTTACTCATTTCTGTACACCCTAGGTTACTAATTTACTATTAATAGGATCTTTTGGCATTGTATCTGTACCTCATGACACTTTACACGTTTCTTTGTGTACCTTCCACGGCATGAGTCTCTAAACCCCATGGTTGGGGGTGAGGAGCCCTGCTGTGTCTTGATGGATTAATGCAATTACCACTGTTTCTTATTCAATCATGCTTGCTTCCATTCTAAGATATCACTTGTTCTTAACCCGGATGAATGTGATGATCCGTGACACTCATCATATTCTCAACTATGAACGTGTGCCTGACAACCACCTCCGTTCTACCTTAGATTGAGTAGATATCTCTTGGATTCCTTAATCAGAATCTTCGTGGTATAAGCTAGAACTGATGGCGGCATTCAAGAGAATCCGGAAGGTCTAAACCTTGTCTGTGGTATTCTCAGTAGGATTCAATGATTGAATGACTGTGACGAGCTTCAAACTCCTGAAGGCGGGGCGTTAGTGACAGACGCAAAAGAATCAATGGATTCTATTCCGGCCTGATCGAGAACCGACAGATGGATAGCCGTGCCGTGACAGGGTGCGTTGAACATTTCCACTGAGAGGATGGGAGGTAGCCACTGACAACGGTGAAACCCTACATACAGCTTGCCATGGAAGGAGCTTTGCGTGTTTGATGAAGAAGACAGTAGGAAAGCAGAGATTCAGAAGATGGAGCATCTCCAAAACCTCAACCTATTCTCCATTACTGCATAACAAGTACTTATTTCATGTTCTTTTGCTTTTCACAGTCAACCCTGATAATTTCTGATATCCTGACTAAGATTTACAAGATAACCATAGCTTGCTTCAAGCCGACAATCTCCGTGGGATCGACCCTTACTCACGTAAGGTATTACTTGGACGACCCAGTGCACTTGCTGGTTAGTTGTGCGGGATTGCAAAAGTGTGGTTGCAATTTCGTACACCAGTCACGCGGCCGCGTGGATAAAATTGTGCGTTCAGCACTAATCCGGCATCACTCTAGCACAATAGTTGGTTGTGCACCCTTTTACGTCGAAATCCAGGGCACGCGGCCGCGTGGGGCACGCGGTCGCGTGGGAGGCTGGTGGACGAAATTGTGATCAACAATAATGGCTCTTTGGCATGTGCATAAAAATTAACTCAGCACTTTCTTTCCACAACTCCGTTCAACTTAACCAGCAAGTGTACTGGGTCATTCAAGTAATACCTTACGTGAGTAAGGGTCGATCCCACAGAGATTGTTGGTATGAAGCAAGCTATGGTCACCTTGTAAATCTCAGTTAGGCAGATTAAATTGGTTTATGATAAGTTCGAAAATTAATAATAAACAGAAAATAAAATAGGATAGAAATACTTATGTAAATCAAGAGTGGGAATTTCAGATAGGCGTATGGGGATGCTGTGCTCCTCTTGAATCTCTACTTTCTTATTACGTTCATTCAATTCTTCTTACTCCTTTCCATGGCAAGCTGTATGTAGGGCATCACCGTCGTCAATGGCTACTTTTCATCCTCTCAGGAAAATGGTCCTATGCGTTGTCACTGCATGGCTAATCGTCTGGAGGCATCACCCTTGCCGATGGCTACATCCCATCCTCTCAGTGAAAATGGTCCAAATGCTCTGTCACAGCACGGCTAATCATCTGTCGGTTCTCAATCAGGTTGGAATAGAATCCCTTGATTCTTTTGCGTCTGTTACTAATGCCCAGCCTTCAGGAGTTTGAAGCTCGTCACAGTCATTTAATATCGGAATCCTACTCGGAATACCACGGACAAGGTTAGACTTTCCGGATTCCCGGGATCCTACTCGGAATACCACAAACAATGATAGACTTTTTGGATCCCCATGAATGCCGCCATCTATCTAGCTTATACCACGAAGATTCTGTTGGGGAATCTAAGAGATATGCGCCCGGCCTAAAGTAGAACAGAAGTGGTTGTCAGTCACGCGCGTTCATAGGTGAGAATGATGATGAGTGTCACGAAACATCACATTCATCAAGTTGAAGTGCAACGTATATCTTGGAATAAGAATAAAAGAGAATTGAATAGAAAGTAATGGTAATTGTATTGAAACTTGAGGTACAGCAGAGCTCCACACCCTTAATCTATGGTGTGCAGAAACTCCACCGTTGAAAATACATAAGTGAAAGGTTCAGGCATGGCCGAATGGCCAGCCCCCTCATACGTGATCAATAGCCTCTTAAGATGAAGAATAAAATAAAACTGAGACCAAAGATGAAACATGGTCAAAAGACGTCTAATACAATAGTTAAAAGTTCTATTTATAATAAACTAGCTACTAGGGTTTACAGAAGTAAGTAATTGATGCATAAATCCACTTTCGGGGCCCACTTGGTGTATGTTTGGGCTGAGCTTGTTCTATCCACGAGCTGAGGCTTTTATTGGAGTTGAACGCCAAGTTGTATCATGTTTTGGGCGTTCAACTTTGGGTTGTGACGTGTTTCTGGCGTTTGACTCTAGACAGTAACATGGAACTGGCGTTGAGCGCCAGTTTACATCGTCAATTCCCAAATAAAGTATGGACTTTTATATATTTCTGGAAAGCTCTGGATGTCTACTTTCCAACGCCATTGATAGCGCGCCATTTGGAGTTCTGTAGCTCCAAAAAATCCATTTCGAGTGCAGGGAGGTCAGATTCCAACAGCATCAGCAGTCCTTTGTCAGCCTCCTATCAGAGTTTTGCTCAAGTCCCTCAATTTCAGCCATAAATTACCTGAAATCACAGAAAAACACATAAACACATAGTAAAGTCCAGAAATGTGAATTTAACATAAAAAACTAATGAAAACATCCCTAAAAGTAGCTTGAACTTATTAAAAACTACCTAAAAACAATGCCAAAAAGCGTATAAATTATCCGCTCATCACAACACCAAACTTAAATTGTTGCTTGTCCCCAAGCAACTGAAAAATCAAATAGGATAAAAAGAAGAGAATATACTATAAATTCCAGAATATCAATGAATATTAATTATAATTAGATGAGCGGGACTTGTAGCTTTTTGCTTCTGAATAGTTTTGGCATCTCACTTTGTCCTTTGAAGTTCAGAATGATTGGCTTCTCTAGGAACTTAGAATTTCGGATGGTGTTATTGATTCTCCTAGTTAAGTATGTTGATTCTTGAACACAACTACTTATGAGTCTTGGCCGTGGCCTTAAGCACTTTGTTTTCCAGTATTACCACCGGATACATAAATGCCACAAATACATGACTGGGTGAACCTTTTCAGATTGTGACTCATCTTTGCTAGAGTCCCCAGTTAGAGGTGTCCAGAGCTCTTAAGCACACTCTTTTGCTTTGGATCATGACTTTAACCACTCGGTCTCAAGCTTTTCACTTGGGCCTTCATGACACAAGCACATGGTTAGGGACAGCTTGGTTTAGCCGCTTAGGCATGGATTTTATTTCCTTGGGCCCTCCTATCCATTGATGCTCAAAGCCTTGGATCCTTTTTACCCTTGCCTTTTGGTTTTAAGGGCTATTGGCTTTTTCTGCTTGCTTTTTCTTTTTCTTTCTATTTTTTTTTCGCAAGCTTTTGTTTTTCACTGCTTTTTCTTGCTTCAAGAATCAATTTCATGATTTTTCAGATTATCAATAACATTTCTCTTTGTTCATCATTCTTTCAAGAGCCAACAGTTTTAACATTCATAAACAACAAGATAAAAATATGCACTGTTTAAGCATTCATTCAGAAACACAAAAGTATTGTCACACATCAATATAATTAAACTAAATTCAAGGATAAATTCGAAATTCATGTACTTCTTGTTCTTTTGAATTAAAAACATTTTTCATTTAAGAAAGGTGAAGGATTTATTGAATTTATTCATAGCTTTAAGACATAGTTACTACATACTAATGATCATGAAGTAGAGACACAAAATATAGATAAACATAACATAGAAACCGAAAAACAGGAAGAAATAAGAACAAGGAATGAATCCACCTTAGTGGCGTCTTCTTCTTGAAGGACCAACAATGTCCTTAAGCTCTTCTATGTCCCTTCCTTGCCTTTGTTGCTCCTCCCTCATTGCTCTTTGATCTTCTCTTATTTCATGAAGAATGATGGAGTGCTCATGATGTTCCACCCTTAATTGTTCAACATTGTGGCTCAAATCTTCTAAGGAAGTGTTGAGTTGTTCCCAATAGTTGTTGGGAGGAAAGTGCATCCCTTGAGGCATCTCAGGGATTTCTTGATGATGAGCTTCCTCATGCATCTCTTGAGAACCGTGGAGGGTCTCTCTTGCTTGCTCCATCCTCTTCTTGGTGATGGGCTTATCCTCTTCAATGGAGATGTCTCTTTCTATGATAACTCCAGCTGAGTAACATAGATGGCAAATAAGGTGAGGAAAAGCTAGCCTTGCCATGGTGGAGGGCTTTTCGGCTATTTTGTAGATTTCATTGGAGATGACTTCATGAACTTCTACTTCCTCTCCAATCATGAAGCTATGAATCATGATGGCCCGATCCACAGTAACTTCAGATCGGTTGCTAGTGGGAATGATGGAGCGTTGAATGAACTCCAACCATCCTCTAGCCACAGGCTTGAGGTCCAGTCTTCTTAGTTGAACTGGCTTGCCTTTGGAGTCTCTTTTCCATTGAGCTCCTTCCACACATATGTCCATAAGGACTTGGTCCAACCTTTGATTGAAGTTGACCCTTCTAGTGTAGGGGCATACATCTTCTTGCATCATGGGCAAGTGGAACGCCAACCTCACATTTTCTGGACTAAAATCTAAGTATTTTCCCCGAACCATTGTGAGATAATTCTTTGGACTCGGGTTCATACTTTGATCATGGTTCCTAGTGATCCATGCATTGGCATAGAACTCTTGAACCATTAAGATTCCGACTTGTGCATGGGGTTGGTTAGGACTTCCCAACCTCTTCTTCAGATCTCATGTTGGATTTTCGGATACTCATTTTTCTTGAGCTTGAATGGGACCTCAGGGATCACCTTCTTCTTTGCCACAACATCATAGAAGTGGTATTGATGGCTTTTGGAGATGAATCTTTCCATCTTCCATGACTCGGAGGTGGAAGCTTTTGTCTTCCCTTTTCCTTTTCTAGAGGATTCTCCGGCCTTAGGTGCCATTGATGGTAATGGAAAAACAAAAAACTTATGCTTTTACCTCACCAAACTTAAAATATTGCTCGCCCTCGAGTAAGAGAAGAAAGAAGAGAAGAAGAAGAAGAAGAAAATATTGAGGAAAAGGGGGAGTGTGGGATTCAGCCAAGGTATAGAAGAGAGGGTTATGATGTGTGAAAATGAAGTGGAATGGAGGGGTTTATATAGGGAAAGGGGAGAGGTTAGGTTCGGCCATTTTAGGCTGGGTTTGGGTGGGAGAGTGTTTTTGAATTTTAAAGGTAGGTCGGGTTTATGGGGAAGAGTGGATGGATGTGAGTGGTGAAGAGGTGATGGGGAAGAGAGATTGAGGTGATTGGTGAAGGGTTTTGGGAAAGAGTGTTTATTGGGAAGAGAAATTCAGAGATTGAAGTTGTTGGGAAGTGTGACATGGGGGAGAGTGTAATAGGATTAGGAGGTAAGGTGGGAATATGTTAGGTGGGGATCCTGTGGGGTCCACAGATCCTGAGGTGATCCTGTGAGGTCCACAGATCTTGAGATGTCAAGGAATTCCATCCCTGCACCAAATAGGCATGTAAAATGCCTTTGCATACCATTCTGGCATTTAAACGCCGAGGTGATGCACGTTCTGGGCCTTCAACGCCCATGTAAAGCATGTTCTGGGCGTTCAACACCCATATGTAGCATGTTTCTGGCGTTGAACGCCAGTTCCATGCTTGTTACTGGCGTTCAGCGCCAGCTTTTCTCAAGGCACATTCCTGGCATTCAAACGCCAGAATGTTGCTTGTTTCTGGCGTTCAGCGCCAGATTCATGCTCTGTTATGGCGTTGAACGCCAGCCAGATGCTCCTTACTGGCGTTGAACGCCAGTCTGTCCTTCCTCCAGGATGTGATTTTTCTTCTGCTGTTTTTTATTCTGTTTTTAATTTTTATATTTTTTTCGTGACTCCACATGATCATGTACCTAATAAAACACAAAATAAAAATAAAATAAAATAAAATAAAAATTAGATAAATAAAATTGGGTTGCCTCCCAACAGGCGCTTCTTTAATGTCAATAGCTTGACAGTGGGCTCTCATGGAGCCACAAGGTGATCAGGTCAATGTTGTATAGTCCCAACACCAAACTTAGAGTTTGGATATGGGGTCTTAACACCAAACTTAGAGTTTGGTTGTGGCCTCCCAACACCAAACTTAGAGTATGACTGTGGGGGCTCTTCTTGACTCTGAACTGAGAGAAGCTCTTCATGCTTGCTCTCTTTTGTTACAGAGGGATGGCCATGTGCCTTAAACACAAGGTAGTCCCCATTCAGTTGAAGGACTAATTCACCTCTGTTAACATCTATCACAGCTCCTGCTGTGGCTAGGAAAGGTCTTCCAAGGATGATGCATTCATCCTCTTCCTTCGTAGTGTCTAAGATTATGAAATCAGCAGGGATGTAAAGGCCTTCAACCTTTACTAATACGTCCTCTACTATTCCATAAGCTTGTCTCAATGACTTGTCTGCCAGTTGTAATGAGAACAAGGTAGGTTGTACCTCAATGATCCCCAGCTTCTCCATTACAGAGAGTGGCATAAGATTTATCCCTGACCCTAGATCACATAGAGCTTTTTCAAAAGTCATGGTGCCTATGGTACAAGGTATTAAGAACTTGCCAGGATCTTGTCTCTTTTGAGGTAAAATCTTCTGAATCCATGTGTCTAGTTCACCAATGAGCAAGGGAGGTTCACTTTCCCCAGTCTTATTACCAAACAACTTGGCATTCAGCTTCATGATAGCTCCTAAATATTGAGCAACTTGCTCTCCAGTCATATCTTCATCCTCTTCAGAGGAAGAATAGTCTTCAGAGCTCATGAATGGCAGAAGGAGATTTAATGGAATCTCTATAGTCTCTATATGAGCCTTAGATTCCTTTGGATCCTTAATAGGAAACTCCTTCTTGCTTGAGAGACGTCCCAGGAGGTCTTCCTCACTAGGATTTTCGTCCTCCTCCTCTCTTGTGCATTCGGCCATATTGATTAAATCAATGGCCTTGCAATCTCCTTTTGGATTCTCTTCTGTATTGCTTGGGAGAATACTGGGAGGAGTTTCAATGACTTTCTTACTCAACTGGCCCACTTGTGCCTCTAGATTTTTGATGGAGGATCTTGTTTCACTCATGAAACTGAAAGTGGCCTTTGACAGATCAGAGACTAGATTGGCTAAATTAGAAGTGTTTTGTTCAAAATTCTCTGTCTGTTGCTGAGAAGATAATGGGAAAGGCTTGCTATTGCTCAGCCTATTGCGTCCACCATTATTAAAGCCTTGTTGAGGCTTTTGTTTATCCTTCCATGAGAAATTTGGATGATTTCTCCATGATGAATTATAGGTGTTTCCATAAGGTTCACCCATGTAATTAACATCTGCCATTGCAGGGTTCTCAAGATCATAAGCTTCTTCAGAAGCTGCCTCTTTAGTACTGTTGGATGCATTTTGCCATCCATTCAGACCTTGAGAAATCATGTTGACTTGCTGAGTCAACACTTTGTTCAGAGCCAATATGGCATTCAGAGCATCAATTTCAAGAACTCCTTTCTTCTGAGGTATCCCATTATTCACGGAATTCCTCTCAGAAGTGTACATAAATTGGTAATTTGCAACCATGTCAATGAGTTCTTGAGCTTCTGCAGGTGTTTTCTTTAGGTGGATGGATCCACCTGCAGAATGGTCCAATGACATTTTCGAAAATTCAGATTGACCATAATAGAATATATCTAATATAGTCCATTCTGAAAACATGTCAGATGGACACCTTTTGGTCGGCTGCTTGTATCTTTCCCAAGCTTTATAGAGGGATTCACCATCTTTCTGTTTGAAGGTCTGAACATCCACTCTAAGCTTGCTCAGCTTTTGAGGAGGAAATAATTTATCCAAGAAAGCCGTGACCAGCTTATCCCAAGAGTCCAGGCTATCCTTAGGTTGTGAATCCAACCATATTCTAGCTCTGTCTCTTACAGCAAAAGGGAAAAGCATGAGCCTATAGACTTCAGGATCTACTCCATTCGTCTTAACAGTCTCACAAATCTGCAAGAACTCAGTTAAAAACTGGTAAGGATCTTCAGATGGAAGTCCATAAAACTTGCAGTTCTGTTGCATTAAAGCAACTAGTTGAGGCTTAAGCTCAAAATTATTGGCTCCAATGGCAGGAATGGAGATGCTTCTTCCATCAAATTTGGACGTTGGCTTTGTGAAGTCACCAAGCATTCTCCTTGCATTATTATTATTTTCGGCTGCCATCTCCTTCTCTTGCTCTAATGTTTTTGAAAGGTTACCTTTAGATTGTTGTAACTTAGCTTCTCTTAATTTTCTCTTCAGAGTCCTTTCAGGTTCTGGATCAATTTCAATAAGAGTGTCTTTTTCCTTGTTCCTGCTCATATGAAAGAGAAGAAAACAAGAAAAGAAGAGGAATCCTCTATGTCACAGTATAGAGATTCCTTTATGTTAGTAGAAGAAGAAAGGGGAGAAGAATGTGGAAGAGTGGGTTCGGATATTTAGATGGAGAGAGGTGTTAGTAATTAAATAATTAAATAGAATAAGTTAGAAGGGATAGAAAATTCGAAAATAATTTTAAAAAGGGTTTAGTAATTTTCGAAAATTAAAGAGAAGATATAATTAAAATTGAAATTTAGAACAAAAAGAATTTTTGAAAAAGAGGTGAGATATTTTCGAAAATTAGAGAGGGAAAAGTAGTTAGGTGGTTTTGAAAAAGATAAGAAACAAACAAAAAGTCAAATAGTTAGTTGAAAAAGATATTAAAATCAAATTTTAAAAAGATAAGAAGATAAGAAGTTAGGTAAGATATTTTAAAATCAAATTTTGAAAAAGATAAAAAATTTTTGAAAAAGATAAGATAAAAGATAAAAAGATTTAATTCAAAAATTTGAAATTACTTACTTTACTAACAAGAAACTACAAGATAAGATTCTAGAACTTAAAGATTGACCTTTCTTAACAAGAAAGTAACAAACTTCAAATTTTTGAATCAATCACATTAATTATTAGTGAATTTTTGAAAATATGATATAAAGATAAGAAAAAGATTTTGAAAATATTTTGAAAAAGAATTTTGAAATTTTCGAAAAAAAGGAAAAAATGGAAAAGATATGATTTTTGAAAAAGATTTTGAAAAGATAAAATTTTTAAAATTGAAAATTTGACTTTACTTGTAAGAAACAACTAATTTTTAAAAATTTTTGACCAAGTCAACCCAAAATTTCGAAAATTTGGAGGGAGATAAGGAAAAGATATTTTTTGATTTTTTTGAATTTTTAATGATGAGAGAGAAAAACAACAAAAATGACTCACAACATGAAAATTATGAATCAAAACTCATGATGCATGCAAGAACACTATGAATGTCAAGATGAACACAAAGAACACTTTGAAGATCATGATGAACATCAAGAACATAATTTAAAAATTTTTGATGCAAAGAAAACATGCAAGACACCAAACTTAGAAATCTTTAATGCATGGACTCTAACAAACGAAAAATGCATATGAAAAACAACAAACAACTCAAAACAAGAAATCATCAAGATCAAACAAGAGGATTTACCAAGAACATCTTGAAGATCATGAAGAACACTATGAATGCATGAATTTTCGAAAAATGCAAGAAAAATTTTTTTTAAAGCATGCAATGGACACCAAACTTAAATGTTGACTCAAGACTCAAACAAGAACACAAAATATTTTTGGTTTTTATGATTTTATGATTTTTTTGTATTTTTATTATTTTTTTTCGAAAATATACTTTAGAAAAACGAAAATAATAATAAAAAAGTAATTTTGAAAGATTTTTGAAAACTTTTTGAAAAGAAAATTACCTAATCTGAGCAACAAGATGAACCGTCAGTTGTCCATACTCGAACAATCCCCGGCAACAGCGCCAAAAATTTGGTGGACAAAATTGTGATCAACAATAATGGCTCTTTGGCATGTGCATAAAAATTAACTCAGCACTTTCTTTCCACAACTCCGTTCAACTTAACCAGCAAGTGTACTGGGTCATCCAAGTAATACCTTACGTGAGTAAGGGTCGATCCCACGGAGATTGTTGGTATGAAGCAAGCTATGGTCACCTTGTAAATCTCAGTTAGGCAGATTAAATTGGTTTATGATGAGTTCGAAAATTAATAATAAACAGAAAATAAAATAGGATAGAAATACTTATGTAAATCAAGAGTGGGAATTTCAGATAGGCGTTTGGGGATGCTATGCTCCTCTTGAATCTCTACTTTCTTATTACGTTCATTCAATTCTTCTTACTCCTTTCCATGGCAAGCTGTATGTAGGGCATCACCGTCGTCAATGGCTACTTTTCATCCTCTCGGGAAAATGGTCCTATGCATTGTCACTGCATGGCTAATCGTCTGGAGGCATCACCCTTGCCGATGGCTACATCCCATCCTCTCAGTGAAAATGGTCCAAATGCTCTATCACAGCACGGCTAATCATCTGTCGGTTCTCAATCAGGATGGAATAGAATCACTTGATTCTTTTGCGTCTGTCACTAACGCCCAGCCTTCAGGAGTTTGAAGCTCGTCACAGTCATTCAATACCGGAATCCTACTCGGAATAGCACGGACAAGGTTAGACTTTCCGGATTCCCGGGATCCTACTCGGAATACCACAGACAAGGTTAGACTTTCCGGATCCCCATGAATGCCACCATCTATCTAGCTTATACCATGAAGATTCTATTTGGAAATCTAAGAGATATGCGCCCGGCCTAAAGTAGAACGGAAGTGGTTGTCAGTCACGCGCGTTCATAGGTTAGAATGATGATGAGTGTCACGGATAATCACATTCATCAAGTTGAAGTGCAACGTATATCTTGGAATAAGAATAAAAGAAAATTGAAAAGAAAGTAATGGTAATTGTATTGAAACTTGAGGTACAGCAGAGCTCTACACCCTTAATCTATGGTGTGCAGAAACTCCACCGTTGAAAATACATAAGTGAAAGGTTCAGGCATGGCCGAATGGCCAGCCGTCTCAAACGTGATCAATAGCCTCTTAAGATGAAGAATAAAATAAAACTGAGACCAAAGATGAAACGTGGTCAAAAGACGTCTAATACAATAGTTAAAAGTTCTATTTATAATAAACTAGCTACTAGGGTTTACAAAAGTAAGTAATTGATGCATAAATCCACTTCCGGGGCCCACTTGGTGTATGTTTGGGCTGAGCTTGGTCTATCCACGAGCTGAGGCTTTTATTGGAGTTGAACGCCAAGTTGTAACGTGTTTTGGGCGTTCAACTCTGGGTTGTGACGTGTTTCTGGCGTTTGACTCCAGACAGCAACATGGAACTGGCGTTGAGCGCCAGTTTACGTTGTCAATTCCCGAATAAAGTATGGACTCTTATATATTGCTGGAAAGCTCTGGATGTCTGCTTTCCAACGCCATTGAGAGCGCGCCATTTGGAGTTCTGTAGCTCTAGAAAATCCATTTCGAGTGCAGGGAGGTCAGATTCCAACAGCATCAGCAGTCCTTTGTCAGCCTCCTATCAGAGTTTTGCTCAAGTCACTCAATTTCAGCCAGAAATTACCTGAAATCACAGAAAAACACACAAACACATAGTAAAGTCCAGAAATGTGAATTTAACATAAAAACTAACGAAAACATCCCGAAAAGTAGGTTGAACTTATTAAAAACTACCTAAAAACAATGCCAAAAAGCGTATAAATTATCCGCTCATCAGAGGCCATTTTTCCCATATGACGCGGTCGCGTCAGCCACGCGGTCGCGTGGGACGATTTGTGCCATTGGCACGCCTCCAGCCACGCTCTCGCGTGACTCTCTATTCGTTTTTTATTTTCTCCCCTCTCCTCGCGACGCGGACGCGTCGCTGATGCGATCGCGTCACGTGCTATTTTTTTTATATATATGCAATATGAAGAATGCAATATTAATATGAATGTTATGCAAAATTCCAGGTTCAATGAAATAAAATAAAATTCAAAATTAAACAAAACTAAATAAAATTATAATTGAAAAAAAGGAAAGATCATACCATGGTGAGTTGTCTCCTACCTAGCACTTTTAGTTAAAGTCCTTAAGTTGGACATTGGATGAGCTTCCTGTTATGGTGGCTTGTGCTTGTATTCATCCAGAAATCTCCACCAATGTTTGTATCTCCTGTAACCTCCGGGGTCCCAAACTAAGCATGTAAAGCCCTTAAGAAGCTTCAAACAGATTCTTAGGCTCCCGGGGTGACAAATTCAGAGCAGATTCCAGGATCCCAAATCTTGCCTTTACACCCATCTTCTTGTTGATCATTAGTGTTCCAACAGGGTGGTAGGCAATCTGAATTCTCACTAAAGCGGCTAAACAACTTCCTAGACCCATTCAGTTGAGCTTTGCACCAACCTTTGCGTTTAAACCTTGAGCTTCTAACCATAATGAACCTTGCAGGACAATTCTTACCACTGACCATCTTCCTCTTACTCTTAATGCCACAAAGAGCTCTAAGTTGACCATCCGTCTCCGGTAGCCCATATTCAAGTGGAATTAGAAAGCTAAGGGATATGAATTTTACCCACTTGAATGTTGTGAAGGATTATGGCAACTTAGGGGGAGGTGTTTTTAATGAAATTGCAAGCTCCACTCCCTTGTGCTCTTCTCTGATAATTACCACCTCTTTGCAAGATTCTTCAATTTCAACCTCTTTCTCTTGGTAGCTTTCTTCCAATTCAATCTTTTCTTCATTGCTCACCAAGGGCATGGGAGGTTGTGCTTCTTCTTCTTGAATCTCCATCTCTTGATCAACCTCTTCCAAGTCTTTAACTGTGATATGTCTTGGAGGTTGTACACCCTCCTCAACATCAAATGCAACCGTCTCGAAAGGAGGTTCTATGTCTTGTCTTTTCCATGGAGGTTCAGCATCTCTTAAGTCTTCAACCACTGCCTCCTCTTCTTCTTTAATAATTTCGGCTTCCTCCACTTGTTCCAATATCAAATCGTGCTGCTCACTATCCACCGGAGTGCCTAATTTCTCCTTCCTGTTATATTCTTCAGTAGATTTCCCACATGAAACCATGGGGGTTCTTTGAATGTCCGAACGTTGGAAAGGTAACCGATTTCTTTCTTGATCCAGGTATTTAAGTATGCAATCATATTCGTCCTCAATGATTTTCCTTCCAACTATTTCTTTACCTTTAAGTATAAAATCCTCCTTGTTGTCTTCTTTCACTAGTTCTTCAACCGTGCTGTCAACTTCAAAGGTGTCTACTACCTTCACCCTTAGTGCCTCCTCTAGCTCCTTATGAAGTAAGGATTCGCGAAGATGATCCCTTCTCTCTTGTTCTATGTCAATAGTATCAGTGGGATCATGTTGCTCTTGGATTGATGGATGTGGGTGCTCTTCCATGGATGGTGGTGATGGGATGGATAGATCATTATTTGGTTGAAAAGGAAGTGTACTAGAGCTTGAGGGTTGATTGTTGAAGGAATTTGGTAATTCGATTTGGGCGGCGAGAGCTTGTATAGTAGAGTTTAGATCAGCAATTACTTTTTCCAAGGAGATTTGGGGTGGATAGGAGGGTTCAATTGTTGGGAGAAAGGGTTCATGGTAGGAAGGTGGTTCATCTTGATAAGGATAAGGAGATGGTGTATACTGAGGTGGTGGTTCGATGTATGGTTCATATGGTGGTTGGTGTGGTGGTTCATCTTGAGGGTTAGGGTCATGTGGAGGTGAATGGCAGAAAGGGGCTTGTGAGTGTGGTGGGTTGAGGTTGTGTTGAAAGGATGATCTCTGAGCATAGGGTGGGGCTTGTTGGTAGCTACAAGGTGGTCCACCATATCTATCAGCTTGGGATGCATTGTAGCCTGGTCTTTGTCCATGATATCTAGGATGGTGTTGTTGCCTAAAAGGTTGATTAGATCCTCTTGGCTCCATCCATCCTTGATTGGTCTGACCTTGATGCATATTCCTACTGTGGTTTCTATTTCCTTCAACAAAGTTAGAACCAAACTCAAAGCGAGAGGGGTGAGAATTCATAGTAGTTATCAGAAATAAGGGGGAAAAAGGAGAAACAAATAAACAAGTAAAAGAAAAATATATATTTTTTTTAGAAAAATATTTACAATAACCAATAATAAGGCACATGTTTGCAATTCCCCGGCAACGGCACCATTTTGACGTTGGGATTTTTGCTAGTGAAGAATTTTACAAAACTAGTCGCGTTGTAGATATAGTTTCTAAACCAACAGAAATCCCTTCGTACAAAAGTTTTGGTTGTCACAAGTAACAAACCCCTTTAAAATTGATAACCGAGTATTTAAACCTCGGGTCGTCTTCTCAAGGAATTACAGGGAGGTATGTTCTTTTTATTGGCTATGAAAAAGGTAAAATTGGGGTTTTTGGAATTTGGGCAATGGGTACAAGCATATTTAAATAACAAGTAAAATAAATTAACAGTAAAATAAACTCTTGGCAAGGTATAAAGACTGGAGGTCCTATCCTAGTTATCCTTATCAATTATGAAGAGAATTGGATTCTTCTCCCACCTTGTTAACCTCTAACTATGAAGGTAAGTTAAATGGATGAATTAATTCAAATCCTCAAGTTCTAGTCTTTCCTTGGGAAAGGCTAGAGTTATTGGAATATGAATTAATGAAATGAAGAAACCCAATTTTCAATCAATAATGAGTTTGATAACTATAGAGTTACCAATTAATTAACCAAGACCAAAAGGAAAGGAAATCGAAGCTGCTGGAATAAAAATGCTTTTAGATGGGAAGTAATAATCATGTAAATAAAAGAAAGCAATATTAAACTGAAATACCTCAAATAACATTAATTTAAAAGAGTAATCTGTAACATGGAAGAGTTCATAAATTCAATAAAAATAAAGAACCTGTGATTGAGAATCACTCGTAAAACTGAGAGAAATCCTAAATCCTAATCCTTAGAGAGAGAGGAGAGAACCTCTCTCACTAAAAACTACATCTAAAAATATGAAAAGTGAATTATGAGAGCATGATTCTGAATGGATGCATTTCCTCTACTTTATAGCCTCTAATTTGAGTTTTTTGGGCTGAAAACTGGGTCAAAAACAGCCCAGAAATCGCTGGAGAAGAAATCTGCCACGCTGGTTTTTCATCACTGCGACGCGGCCGCATGGAGCACGCGGTCGCGTTGCCTAGCGTCAGGGCCACTATGGTATATTATATATCAAATCGAAGCCCCAGACCTTAGCTTTCCAACGCAACTGGAACCACGTCATTTGGACCTTTGTAGCTCAAGTTATGGTCGTTTTAGTGAGAGAGGGTCAGGCTGACAGCTTTATAGTTTCTCCAACTTCTTGTATTCCTTTCACTTTTGCATGCTTCCTTTCCATCCTCTGAGCCATTCCTGCCCTGTAATCTCTGAAAACAATTAACACACATATCAAGGCATCTAATGGTCATAAGAGAGGATTAATAATAAGCAATTATAAGATCAAAGAAGCATGTTTTCAATCATAGCATAAAATCAGGAAGGCAACTGTAAAACTTGCGAATAGTATGAATAAGTGGGTAAAGAGTTGATAAAATCCACTCAATTAAGCACAAGATAAACCATAAAATATGTGTTTATCAACCTCCCCACAGTTAAACAATAGCATGTCCTCATGCTAAGCTCAAGAGAACTATAAAAATGAAGAGGAATGGTAGAATGTATGAAATGTAACCTATAAATGCAACTACATGTAAAATGTTTCTATCTACTTGGTTAAAAGTAAATAAATCTCCAAGAATAAATATGAACTGGATTTCATTAATTCAAATAATAAGAATGAAGTACAAATAGACTTGTAGAAGAAAATAGCTCACGAAAGCCGGGAACAAAGAATCAAGCATCGAACCCTCACTAGTAGTGTATATCACTCTAACTCTCAAGTGTCTAGGGTCAATTTTCTCAATTCTCTACTAATCTTGCTTTCTATAGCTTGCTCTTCATCTAACAATCAACAAAAATTTAATGCACCAATAGACAAATCAAGAGGTCTTTTAAGGGTTGTAATGGGATTAGGGTCAAGGTAGGGTTGTATTTGGCCAAGTGGACTAAAATTTGAATCCTTAATTAACATAAACTATTCCACCTAACTTAGGACAATCCATGTAATCATAATATGAAATCTGACTTCCCATTAACTATGTTTTCCACATATTCATGCATTCTAATTTCAAGTACAACTCATATGCATTGCTTTCACCACTTACTTTGGGGCATTTTGTCCCCTTTCACTTATTTTGCTCTTTTATATATATATATATATATATATATATATATATATATATATATATATTTTTTTTTTTCTCAATGCATATGATTAATTTATTGAATGCATGAACATGTTCTAAACATTTCTTTCACATTTTCAGAAAATTCTAACATACTCAATTCTCAAATCAGATGTTTCCAAACCCACTCTTCCCCACACTTAATTCATAAGCATTCTCACTAGTCTAAGCTAACCAATGATTCAAATTAAGGACATTATTGTTTTTCGCTTAGAGTTAATGATGTGCTAAAATAAAGAACAAAGGGGTAAAATAGGCTAAAAATTGGTTTGCAATAGATAATGAAAAGGTTAAGGCCATATGGGTATGTAAGCTCAGTGAAACAAGGCCTCAATCATATAAGTGTATGCATACATTAAACAATGGAAATATAGAATCAAGTAAGACAAAGATCACAATTTTAGAGAGAAAAACACACACCAAAATTAAAATATTGGTTGATAAAATGCAACCAATCAAATAGGCTCAAAATCTCACTGGTTTTGTGTGTTCAAGCTTTAAACCATGTTCCAAAATAAAATTTCTTCATACAAGTTATTCAAAAAGTTTTTAATTTAAATTAGTAAAATACTATAAAAAGTTTCTTAATAAAGAAAATATTACTTCAACCAAGTGGTAAAATATGCAAAAATCAAATAAACATGCAAATGCAACAACTAATCTACAAAGAAAATTTAAACATTGGTGTTGAGATAAGAAAGTACTAACCCATGGAGATCGGTATCGACCTCCCTACACTTAAAGATTGCACAGTCCTCGGTGCATGCTGAGATGTGCAGGTGGACGGGTTGTTCCCACTGACGCTTGTAGATGGAGGTGTCTTGGTTGGAGATGTCTTGGTTCCTTTCCTTGCTGGTGTCTTGTCAGTGACCTTCTCTTTTTCTTTCTTGGTACCCATGCCTAAGGAGGAAGAAAAAGGAAGAGTGTAAAATATAGAAAACTAAGACTGGAAGGGAGGAAATTCCAAGTGATAAGGAATGCCAAAGGAAAGATGATAGCCCAACTACATGGTAGCTACAACATGTAGGAAAGACAACAATAAAGATCAAAAGGGGCAATTCAAAATAATTAGATGCAAGAGGATAAAAAATATGCAAATAATAGGCATGAGAAGCATAGCTCAAGCATAAATGTGCCAAATTAAAGAGCATGTGTAATGATGACAATTGTGAATGATAATCTCAAATACATTAGGTGTGCAAGTTAAAAATAGGGATGAAAATAATCTAATCCAAATGTTTATGAGAGCCATAAGTAAATGTCAATTGTCAAATCTTTCCTCAGAATAGCCATACGCTCAAATAAATTAAAGAACTTATCCAAATAAAACTCCAACACCAACATAAAAATGCATGAAAAAAGAATTGAAAAGAAAAAAGGAAAGAACAAATAAATGCATTAAATTAAAGGGATAGAAGAGTAGAGAGGAAGGAGAAGTAAATAAGAAAGGAGGGAGAAAAAATTAGGATTGGGGAAGAAAAGATAAGATATTTGGCAAAGTAGGATAAGCTGTGCGGCGCAAGCGACGCGAACGCGTGGGGCACGCGGTCGCGCGACTTGCGCTGTAAGTTAATCGACGCGGTCACGTCGGTCACGCGGTCGCGTGACACAATTCATGCTACTGGCGCGAGGGCAGCCTCGCGCTCGCACAACTCTCTATTCAAATTATTATTAGTGCCAAATTTTGAGTGACGCGATCGCATGCCCATGCGATCGCGTGAGTGGGCTTTAGAAGACCACACGGCCGCGTTGATAAAATTGTGCGTTCAGCACTAATTCGGCATCACTCTAGCATAATAATTGGTTGTGCACCCTTTTACGTCGAAATCCAGGGCACGCGGCCGCGTGGGGTACGCGGTCGCGTGGGAGGCCATTTTTCCCATATGACGCGGTCGCGTGGGACGATTTGTGCCATTTTCACGCCTCCAGCCACGCTCTCGCATGACTCTCTGTTCGTTTTGTATTTTCTCCCCTCTCCTTGCGACGCGGACGCGTCGCTGATGCGATCGCGTCGTGTGCTATTTTTTTTATATATGCAATATGAAGAATGCAATATTAATATGAATGTTATGCAAAACTCCAGGTTCAATGAAATAAAATAAAATTCAAAATTAAACAAAACTAAATAAAATTATAATTGAAAAAAAGGAAAGATCATACCATGGTGGGTTGTCTCCCACCTAGCACTTTTAGTTAAAGTCCTTAAGTTGGACATTGGATGAGCTTCCTGTTATGGTGGCTTGTGCTTGTATTCATCCAGGAATCTCCACCAATGTTTGTATCTCCAGTAACCTCCGGGGTCCCAAACTAAGCATGTAAAACCCTTAAGAAGCTTCAAACAGATTCTTAGGCTCCCGGGGTGACAAATGTCAGAGTAGATTCCAGGATCCCAAATCTTGCCTTTACACCCATCTTCTTGTTGATCATTAGTGTTCCAACCAGGTGGTAGGCAATCTGAATTCTCACTAAAGTGGCCAAACAACTTCCTAGACCCATTCAGTTGAGCTTTGCACCAACCTTTGCATTTAAACCTTGAGCTTCCAAACATAATGAACCTTGCAGGACAATTCTTACCACTGACCATCTTCCTCTTACTCTTAATGCCACAAAGAGCTCTAAGTTGACCATCCGTCTCCAGTAGCCCATATTCAAGTGGAATTAGAAAGCTAAGGGATATGAATTTTACCCACTTGAATGTTGTGAAGGATGATGGCAACTTAGGGGAGGTGTTTTTAATGAAATTGCAAGCTCCACTCCCTTGTGCTATTCTCTGATAATTACCACCTCTTTGCAAGCTTCTTCAATTTCAACCTCTTTCTCTTGGTAGCTTTCTTCCAATTCAATCTTTTCTTCATTGCTCACCAAGGGCATGGGAGGTTGTGCTTCTTCTTCTTGAATCTCCATCTCTTGATCAACCTCTTCCAAGTCTTTAACTGTGATATGCCTTGGAGGTTGTACGCCCTCCTCAACATCAAATGCAACCGTCTCGAAAGGAGGTTCTATGTCTTGACTTTTCCATGGAAGTTCAGCATCTCCTAAGTCTTCAACCACTGCCTCCTCTTCTTCTTTAATAATTTCGGCTTCCTCCACTTGTTCCAATATCAAATCGTGCTACTCACTATCCACCGGAGTGCCTAATTTCTCCTTCCTGCTACATTCTTCAGTAGATTTCCCACATGAAACCATGGGGGTTCTTTGAATGTCCGAACGTTGGAAAGGTAATCGATTTCTTTCTTAATCCAGGTATTTAAGTATGCAATCATATTCGTCCTCAATGATTTTCCTTCCAACTATTTCTTTACCTTTAAGTATAAAATCCTCCTTGTTGTCTTCTTTCACTAATTCTTCAACCGTGCTGTCAACTTCAAGGGTGTCTACTACCTTCACCCTTAGTGCCTCCTCTAGCTCCTTATGAAGTATGGATTCACGAAGATGATCCCTTCTCTCTTGTTCTATGTCAATAGTATCAGTGGGATCATGTTGCTTTTGGATTGATGGATGTGGGTGCTCTTCCATGGATGGTGGTGATGGGATGGATAGATCATTCTGTGGTTGAAAAGAAAGTGTACTAGAGATTGAGGGTTGATTGTTGAAGGGATTTGGTAATCCGATTTGGGCGGCGAGAGCTTGTATAGTAGAGTTTAGATCAGCAATTACTTTTTCCAAGGAGATTTGGGGTGGATAGGAGGGTTCATGGTAGGAAGGTGGTTCATCTTGATAAGGATAAGGAGATGGTGTATACTGAGGTGGTGGTTCTGTGTATGGTTCATATGGTGGTTGGTGTGGTGGTTCATCTTGAGGGTTAGGGTCATATGAAGGTGAATGACGGAAAGGGGCTTGTGAGTGTGGTGGGTTGAGGTTGTGTTGAAAGGATGATCTCTGAGCATAAGGTGGGGCTTGTTGGTAGCTACAAGGTGGTCCACCATATCTATCAACTTGGGATGCATTGTAGCCTGGTCTTTGTCCATGATATCTAGGATGGTGTTGTTGCCTAAATGGTTGATTAGATCCTCTTGGCTCCATCCATCCTTGATTGGTCTGACCTTGATGCATATTCCTGCTGTGGTTTCTATTTCCTTCAACAAAGTTAGAACCAAACTCAAAGCGAGAGGGGTGAGAATTCATAGTAGTTATCAGAAATAAGGGGGAAAAAGGAAAAACAAATAAACAAGTAAAAGAAAAATATATATTTTTTTTAGAAAAATATTTACAATAACCAATAATAAGGCACATGTTTGCAATTCCCTGGCAACGGTGCCATTTTGACGTTGGGATTTTTGCTAGTGAAGAATTTTACAAAACTAGTCGCGTTGTAGATATAGTTTCTAAACCAACAGAAATCCCTTCGTACAAACGTTTTGGTTGTCACAAGTAACAAACCCCTTTAAAATTGATAACCGAGTATTTAAACCTCGGGTCGTCTTCTCAAGGAATTGCAGGGAGGTATGTTCTTATTATTGGCTATGAAAAAGGTAAAATTGGGGATTTTGGAATTTGGGCAATGGGTACAAGCATATTTAAATAACAAGTAAAATAAATTAACAATAAAATAAACTCTTGACATGGTATAAAGACTGGAGGTCCTATCCTAGTTATCCTTATCAATTATGAAAAGAATTGGATTCTTCTCCCACCTTGTTAACCTCTAACTATGAAGGTAAGTTAAATGGATGAATTAATTCAAATCCTCAAGTTCTAGTCTTTCCTTGGGAAAGGCTAGAGTTATTGGAATATGAATTAATGAAATGAAGAAATCCAATTTTCAATCAATAATGAGTTTGATAACTATAGAGTTACCAATTATTTAACAAAGACCAAAAGGAAAGGAAATCGAAGCTGCTGGAATAAAAATGCTTTTAGATGGGAAGTAATAATCATGTAAATAAAAGAAAGCAATATTAAACTGAAATACCTCAAATAACATTAATTTAAAAGAGTAATCTGTAACATGGAAGAGTTCATAAATTTAATAAAAATAAAGAACTTGTGATTGAGAGTCACTCGTAAAACTGAGAGAAATCCTAAATCCTAATCCTCAGAGAGAGAGGAGAGAACCTCTCTCACTAAAAACTACATCTAAAAATATGAAAAGTGAATTATGAGAGCATGATTGTGAATGGATGCATTCCCTCTACTTTATAGCCTCTAATCTGAGTTTTCTAGGCTGAAAACTGGGTCGAAAACAGCCCAGAAATCGCTGGAGAAGAAATCTGCCACGCTGGTTTTTTGTCACTGCGACGCGGCCGCATGGAGCACGCGGTCGCGTCGCCTAGCATCAGGGCCACTATGGCATATTATATATCAAATCGAAGCCCCGGACATTAGCTTTCCAACGCAACTGGAACCGCGTCATTTGGACCTTTGTAGCTCAAGTTATGGTCGTTTTAGTGCAAGAGAGTCAGGCTGACAGCTTTGCAGTTTCTCCAACTTCTTGTATTCCTTCCACTTTTGCATGCTTCCTTTCCATCCTCTGAGCCATTCCTGCCTGTAATCTCTGAAAACACTTAACATACATATCAAGGCATCTAATGGTCATAAGAGAGGATTAATAATAAGCAATTATAAGATCAAAGAAGCATGTTTTCAATCATAGCATAAAATCAGGAAGGCAAGTGTAAAACATGCGAATAGTATGAATAAGTGGGTAAAGAGTTGATAAAATCCACTCAATTAAGCACAAGATAAACCATAAAATATGGGTTTATCAACGACCCGTGGTTTAAATACTTCGGTTATCAATTTATTTAGGGGTTTGTTACTTGTGACAACTAAAACGTTTGTATGAAAGGACTTTTGTTGGTTTAGAAGCTATACTTGCAACGGGAATTTATTCTGAATTCTAGACCACGCAAAAGTTCTCTCATCAGTGAGCTGCTCGTCATGTAATTCTCAACACTAGCTCTCCTCGCTCTACATCTATGAGTGCTCTGGCTGTGGCTAGGAATGGTGTTCCCAGAATGATGGGATAAATAGGATTTTCATCCATTTCCAGAACAACAAAATCTGTGGGAAGATAGTAGCTCCCAACCTTAACTAGCACATTTTCAACCACTTCTATTGCTTGCTTTTGAGTTTTGTTAGCCAACCTGATAATTACATCAGTAGGAGTTAGTTCATTGATTTGGAGCTTCTTCATGAGGGAGAGAGGCATTAAGTTGATGCTTGCTCCCAAGTCACAAAGTCCTTTGTCAATCATTGTTTCTCCTATTGCACAAGGAATGTGGAAACTCCCTAGATCCTCCTTCTTTGTGGGTGGTCCTGGTTGAATGAGAGCACTGCAATCCCTGTTCATCTTTATTGTTTGTCCACCCTTCAATGGACTTTTTCTGGCCAGTAACTCCTTTATATACTTGATGTAGAAGGGCATTTGCAAGAGAGCTTTAATAAATGGTATATTTACATCAAGAGATGCAAACATATCAAGGAACCTTTAGTACATTCTCCCTGCTACACCACCTTTAAGCCTGTGGGGAAAAGGGGCATATGGATTCAACACCTCCTTCTTCTTTAGCTCTTCCTTGGATGTAAGTTGAGTTGTATAGCTTCCTTCCTCCTGGCTTTCCTTTTGGTTATTCTGGAGGTGTTCTACTCCATTCATACTCCCCTCATTACTTGTGGTTATCATTTTGCATTCTTCCCATCTCACCTTCTTTGTTTCTCCTCTTGGATTCTTCTCTGTATCACTGGGGAATCCTTCAGTGGGTTTGGGAATTTGTTGAGATAAATACCCTACTTGGGACTCCAATCTCTTGATGTTTTCTCCTTGGTTCTTGATATTGGCTCGCACTTCTTCCTTAAACACTTTGTTGTCTTGGACTTCTCTGCACAAGCTTTCAAGTAGAGCTTCAATCTTTGAGAGCCTATCATCTGTTGATGATGGTAGGTTGAGATTAGGTGGTTGAGAAGGTTGGTTAGATGGATGTTGGTAATATCTCTGTGAGGTGTTTTGATGAGTAGCATTGTTGTTGGAGTTGAGGTTGTGGCGTCTCTGATCTTGTCCTTGGTCTTGTTGATTTCTCCATCCAAAGTTGGGGTGATTTCTCCATCCAGAGTTGTAAGTTTTGGAGTATGGATCATGGACTTGTCTAGGTGAGTTTTCAACATAGATGGCTTGCTCTCAATCACCTTCTTCTCCTATGTTTACTCCTTCTTGAACTGATGATGAGGTGATGGCTGCTGCAACTTGTTTCTCCTCCACCTTCTTGGTAAGATCTGCTAACTGCTTGGTGATCATCTTGTTTTAAGCTAACAATGCATCCATGTGGTTCAGCTCCATTACTCCTCTGGTGTTACTTCTTTCGGAAGCATAGAAGTAGTCATTTTCAGCAACTGTTTCAATGACATCTATGGCTTCTTCAATGGTTTTCTTCTTGTTTAGAGAGCCTCCTGATGAATGATCCACAGCCTTCTTTGACTCATAGGAAAGACCTTCATAGAAGATGTGAAGTTGAACCCACTCATTAAACATCTCTGGTGGGCATCTCCTTGTCAGGTCTTTGAATCTCTCCCATGCTTCATAAAGTGTCTCACCATCTTGTTGTCTAAAAGTTTGCACCTCAGTTCTTAGCCTATTGATCCTTTAAGGAGGATAAAATCTTGCCAGAAACTTGTTCACCACTTCTTCCCAATTAGTTAAGCTCTCCTTTAGGAAGGATTCAAGCTATTTGGATGCCTTGTCCCTAAGTGAAAAAGGAAACAAGAGCAACCTATAGACATCTGGGTGGACTCCATTGGACTTCACTGTGTCACAAATTCTTAGGAAGGTGGTCAAATGTTGATTAGGATCTTCTTGAGCACCTCTTTCAAATGAGAAATTATTTTGCACAAGAGTGATGAGCTGGGGTTTTAGCTCGAAATTATTAGCATGTATGGTGGGCTTCTGAATGCTGCTTCCACAGTTTCCATGATTAGGATTGATGTAGGATCCTAAGACTCTCCTTTCTTGCCCAGCCTGGTTTGCATGGCCTTCTCTAACATGATTATGAGCTTCTTCTTCATGATTGTTCTCCATATTTTCTTCCATGTTGGGCTCAAAATACTCTTCCTCTTCTTCCTCAGCACCAATAATCCTTTTCCCTCTTGCTTCCCTTCTTAGTCTCCAAAGGGTTCTTTCAGGTTCTGAATCAAAGGATGTTGAAGCTCCTTCTCTTCTCCTTGTCATACAACAAACAGATTGCACAACAGGAGATAAAATGAAAGAATTATTCTTGTTAGAGTACTTGTTAGTGTGAGTGATGCAAGTTATCAAACAGTTAGTGGGTTAGTGAGCAGAATAGTAATCAAAGGAAGAAAGAACGAAAGAAATAAAAAAGGGTGCAGGGGGTGAGGAAGAAATTAAAATAAACTAAAAGAAATTAACTGAATAAACTAAACAAAAAGAAAAATGCTCAATCTAGTGATCTTCAAACTTAATCATTGTTGATTCAAAATCAATCCCCGGCAACGGCGCCATAAACTTGATGCATGAAAACTTGTCTCTCAACAAATTTTCCTTCGGCAAGTATACCGAATTGTCGTCAAGTAAAACTCACAATAGAGTGAGGTCAAATCCCACAAGGATTGACTGGTCAAGCAACTTTAGTTAGAAGAATGTGCTAGTTGAGCTAAACAGAATTTGCGTTGAGATGCAGAAATTTAAATGACTAGAAAGTAAATAACAGAAATTAAAGTGCAGAATCTTAAATGGGGATTTGGGGTAATGAGAATGAATTTAAATGGCAGAAAGTAAAGAGAATGGGTAAGATCAGAATTGGGGAAATCATTGGGCTCAGGAGATGTTGTATTCTCCAGATCAAGTTCAATCTCATCTCTTCCTCAATCAATGCATTCATTGATCTCCTTGGCAATCTTAAGTGATTGGATCCCAATTCCTTGGCAATCCAATCTCTCTAAGCTTGAACAATTGCCCAATTCCTTTATTTAATTTCTCATGGGAAGAGATGAAGTGTGGTCACTGATTATACCACATGTATTTCCAAATCAAAGTGTTGGGAGGATTACATGTCACTATATCTGCCCAGACCCCAATTTGGTCCAACATGAGAAAGCATTTCTAGCATGATCTCCTAATCCCTTTTTCAAGGCTCAAAGGAGATCCAATTATGGAGAGTTTCATTTCCAAGACAACTAACCAATTGAATTAAGATCGAAAGCTTTCTAGTAAGATGAAGAGAAAAGAAAGAAGAAGAAGAATGAAAACTATAATTAATCCATCAAATTACAACAGAGCTCCCTAACCCAATGAAAGGGGTTTAGTTGTTCATAGCTCTAGAAATGAAAAATGGCAGAAAAGAAGAATACATGCTAAAAGTGCAGAAAAGTAAATCTATAGAGAGTAGTTCCCAAAAGTGCCAAGCTTCTCTAAAGTTCAAAACTACTCCTATATATACTACTCCTCTTGATCTTCTAGTGAGTTCTTCAAGTCTTGGATGTGGGCTTTGGATCTTGAGTTAAAGCAGTTCTCATCTTTAGTGGGCCCAACTTGCAGAGAAAGATGATTTAGGCTTTGGGTAATCAGTGAGATTTAACGTTGATTTCTATTGTGGGCTCGAGAACGTTAGTGGCATTCACTTTTAACACTAACGTTCCAACCTCATATATCCACGTTAAATCCAACGTTAGTGGTCTTAACGTGACCACTAACGTTGCTTTCTCAAAACTTGGCTAACGTTATTGGGACTCACTTTTCCCAATAACGTTGGCTTATACCCCTTCGCAAACATTAATGGGAATCACTTTTCCCATTAACGTTGCTTAGTGCCCCTATGTTCCTACGTTAGAGTCCACGTTAGCATAGCTAACGTGACTCTTAACGTAGGTGTGATCCTCCTTCGAAAGCATTAGTGACACTCACCTTTGTCACTAACGCTCCAAATTCCATGTTTTCTACATTAGAACTCACGTTAACTAAGTTAACGTGGCTCTTAACGTAGTAGTGAAGCCATCTCCCAACGTTAGTGACAAAAGTGAGTGTCACTAACGTTGGTTCCTTGATCTCAACTCCACGTTAACTTTCACGTTAATAAGCTTAACGTGAAAGTTAATGTAGGCAATGCTTGATGGTCCAACGTTAGTGACAAAAGTGAGTGTCACTAACGTTGGCTTGTGTTTCCTCTTCCACGTTAGATCATTGCCAAGTTCTCCAACGTTAATGGTGTTCACTTTTACCATTAACGTTGGAGTTCCTTCTTCTTCTACGTTAACTACCACGTTAACTTAGTTAACGTGGCAAGTAACGTGAGCTTTGGGTGGCTTCGCAGGTGTTATTGGTGATCACTTTTCTCATTAACGTTGCAATCTTTATCATTCCACGTTAACTAGTTTAACGTGAATACTAACGTGGTTCTCCCTTGCTTCCTTTGCCCTGAAAACAAGCAATTAAAGTGCATCAAAGCTCTAGCCAAAGTCATGAGATTATGCATCATTAATTTATCATACAATTAATGCAAAATACTCATGAAATTATGCAAAGTTCACAAAAGTTGCTTAAATCAAGGTGTAAGTGTAATTTCATCCAAAACTTGCCTTATTCACTAAGAAAATGTATGAAACTATCAAAGGTCAATGAAATTGGCCTAGATGCCCTGGCATCACCCATATGATAAAGATGATTAAAGTGCACATGCACCAACAGTAAGGGTTCAATGCTTAGTCCTGTATCCCCTGCTTTCACAAGCGTCTTCTTACAAATTTATCTGCTTTTACAATATGCTCTGAATTAGTGAAATCTGCCCCATATTTTGTCTTAGAGAACTTATCTATTTTTAATCATGTAGACCAACTCATATAGTTGCATTCATATGCATATAAGTTGCATTGCATTACATGAGTCTTGCATGTTCCTGTTCATTCATATTTATCTCTTTCAACTTAGCATGAGGACATGCTAATGTTTAAGTGTGGGGAGGTTGATAAACCACTATTTTATGATTTATATTGTGTTTAATTGTGTGGTTTTATCAAGTCTTTGCCCACTTATTCATATGATTTTCATGTAATTACAATTCCTTCCTAAAAATATTCTATGATTGAAAACTTGCTTCTGTAGCTTTTATTTTCTTTTATTTAATCCTCTCTTATTACCATTAGATGCCTTGATATGTGTGTTAAGTAATTTCAGGAATTACAGGGCAGGAATGGCTTAAAGGATGGAAAGGAAGCATGCAAAAATGGAAGGAACACAAAGAATAGAGGAGATAACCAGCGAGAAGTCACGCGGTCGCATGGCTGACGCGACCGCGCAAAGTGGAAGAAATAACAGTGACGCGCTCGCGTGCCTGACGCAACCGCGCGGATTGGAAGCTGCATGAACGACACAAATGCGTGGATGATGCGCACGCGTGGTACGACAAACGCTGAGTGACGCGAACTCGTGGATGACGCGGCCGTGTGACGTGCACAATTTGCAGAATTTCAGAAGTCGCTGGCAGAGTTTCTGGCTGGATTTCAACCCAGTTTTTGGCCCAGAAACACAGATTAGAGCCAGGGAACATGCAGAGATAGAGAACAACATTCATTCCGCATAATTTTTAGTTTTTAGATCTGAATTTACTTTTTCCCTAGGTTTTACTCACTTGAACATTCATAATTAGGATTTTGAAGGTTTTGGCTTTAGCTCTTGAGAAGAGTCTACCTCCGGTACTAGTCATTATATTCTGTTATTTACTTTTCATTTATTCTTCCATATTATTAATTCCCCCAGAGTTGACATTTGATTATTTTCACAAGTTATTAATATAGACTATTTTTATTTTCAATTAATCCCTTTCATTATTATTTATTATGTCTTCTTTTATTTTCTCCATTGATTCTGTGAAGTTTATAATTATGATGAGTGAGTAGTTCCATAACTTGATTGGGAGATGATTGAAAGGAAACCTTGAGTTGAATTACTCAAGAGAGAAACTATAATTGGATTTATTGTTGGATCACCCTCTAATCATTGACACTAGTCCTTCCCAAGGGAGAGGATTAGGACTTGTGACTAGAAACAGATTTCCAACTTGCTTGACTTTCCTTTACCTAGTAAGGGATAACTAAGTAGAGCAACTTCCAATTATTAATTAATCTTGAGAGTACTTTAACAAGAATAGGGCTTCCAACTAATCTACTCCCAGGCAAGGCTTTTATTTAAAATTAATTAAATTCTTTAAATTAATTTCCTGTTTATCAACTCAACCATTTTTGAAAACACCTGATTGATAAAATAGCACATCTTTCTACAACTCGTTGGGAGACGACCTGGGATTCATACTCCCAGTATTTTAATTTCAATATTGTGACAACCCTTCTAAATTGATAAGCGGATTTTCGGCTGGTTAAGGACTGTACTTGCAACGTATTTCTTTTAATAATTTTTTAACTCGCCAATTTCCGCCATGTCAAATATCCATCCAAAGACAAGACGCTTAGTACAATAGTAAAAAGTTCTATTTATACTAAACTAGTTACTAGGGTTTACAGAAATAAGTCTAAGTGCAGAAATCCACTTCCGGGGTCCACTTTGGTGTGTGCTTGGGCTGAGCTTGAGCTTTACACGTGTAGAGGCTTCTCTTGGTGTTAAACGCCAAGTTCTAATGTGTTTTTGGCGTTTAACTTTGGTTTGTGACGTGTTTCTGGCGTTTTACTCCAGAATGCAGCATGGAACTGGCGCTGAATGCCAGTTTGCGTCATATAAACTCGAATAAAGTATAGACTATATTGCTGGAAAGCCCTAGATGTCTACTTTCCAACGAAATTGAAAGCGCACCATTTGAAGTTCTGTAGGTCTAGAAAATCTATTTCGAGTGAATGGAGGTCAGAATCCAACAGCATCAGCAGTCTTTTTTAAGCCTGAATCAGATTTTTGCTCAGGTCCCTCAATTTCAGCCAGAAAATATCTGAAATCACAGAAAAACACACAAAGCCTTATTGAGGCTTGTTATTGCTAAACCTTTTTCTTCCACCATTATTAAAGCCTTATTGAGGCTTTTGTTGATCCTTCCATGAGAAATTTGGATGATTTCTCCATGAGGGATTATAGGTGTTGCCAAAGGCTTCAACCATGTAATTCACCTCTGCCATTGTAGGGTTCTCAGGATCATAAGTTTCTTCTTCAGAAGATGCTTCTTTAGTATTGTTAGATGCATTTTGCAATCCATTCAGACTCTGAAAAATTATGTTGACTTGCTGAGTTAACATTTTGTTCTGAGCCAATATGGCATTCAGAGCATCAATTTCAAGAATTCCCTTCCTCTGAGGCATCCCATTACTCACAGGATTTCTCTCAGAGGTGTACATGAATTGGTTATTTACAACCATCTCAATGAGATCTTGAGCTTCTGCAGGCGTTTTCTTTAGGTGAATGGATCTACCTGCAGAATGGTCCAGTGACATCTTAGAAAGCTCAGATAGACCATCATAGAATATACCTAAAATGGTCCACTCTAAAAGCATGCCAGAAGGACACTTTTTGGTCAACTGCTTGTATCTTTTCCAAGCTTCATAGAGGGATTCACCATCTTTTTGCTTGAAGGTCTGAACATCCACTCTAAGCTTGCTCGGTTTTTGAGGAGGAAAGAACTTGGCCAAGAAGACCGTGACCAGCTTATCCCAAGAGTTTATGCTATCTTTAGGTTGTGAGTCCAACCATGTTCTAGCTCTGTCTCTTACAGCAAAGGGGAAAAGCATGAGCCTGTAGACTTCAGGATCTAATCCATTAGTCTTAACAGTATCACAGATCTGCAAGAATTTAGTTAAAAACTGATAGGGATCTTCTGATGGAAGTCCATGAAACTTGCAGTTCTATTGCATCAGAACAACTAGTTGAGGCTTCAGCTCAAAATTGTTTGCTCCAATGGCAGGGATTGAGATGCTTCTTCCATAAAAATTGGAAGTAGGTGTAGTATAATCACCAAGCATCCTCCTTGTGCCTCCACCATTGTTATTGGGTTCGGTCATGTCTCTTTCTTTTTCGAGATTCTCTGTAAGGTTTTCTCTGGATTATTGTGTTTTAGCTTCTCTTAGCTTCTTCTTCAGAGTCCTTTTAGGTTCAGGATCTGATTCAACAAGAATGTCCTTGTCCTTGCTCATACTCATATGAAAAAGAAGGGAACAAAAAAGGAAGAGGAATCCTCTATGTCACAGTATAGAGATTTCTTTATGTGAGTAGAAGAAGAAAAGAATAGAAGAAGGATAAGAAAAATTCGAACATAGAGGAGAAGAGAGAGTTCGATTTTTTAGATGAAGAGAAGTGTTAGTAATTAACTAAATAAATAGAAAGAGATGAGAGGGAGAGAATTTCGAAAATTGTTTTTGAAAAATAGTTTGTGATTTTCAAAAATTGAGAGAAGAAATACAATTAAAATTAAAATTTGAAACAATTAGTTAATTAAAAGAATTTTGAAAAAGAGTGAGGAAATTTTCGAAAATTAGAGAGAGAAAAGTAGTTAGGTTGTTTTGAAAAAGATAAGAAACAAACAAAAAGTCAATTAGTTAGTTGAAAAATATTTGAAAATGAAATTAAAAAGATTTGATTTTTAAAATTAAAATTGATTACTTGACTAACAAGAAACTAAAAGATATGATTCTAGAATTTAAAGATTGAACCTTTCATAACAAGAAAGTAACAAACTTCAAATTTTTTAATCAATCACATTAATTTTTAGTAAAGTTTTTGAAATTTTGAAATGAAATTAAGAAAAATATTTTGAAATCACTTTTTAAAATTTTCGAAAAATAAGAAAAATAAAAAAACATTTGATTTTTGAAAAAATTTTTGAAAAGATAAGGTTTTTAAAATTGAATTCTTGACTTGACAAACAAGAAAAAACTAATTTTAAAAATTTTTACTAAGTCAACCCAAAGATTTCGAATTTTATGAGTAAAATAAGGAAAAGATATTTTTTTGAATTTTTTGAAAAACACAACTATGACTCACAACATGAAAAATTAAGATCAAAACAAAGAAAACATGCAAGAACACTATGAATGTCAAGATGAACACCGAGAACACTTTGAAGATCATGTTGAACATCAAAATTTATTTTTGAAAAATTTTCAAGAAAAGAAAAACATGCAAGACACCAAACTTAGAAATTTTTCATGTTTAGACACTATGAATACAAAAATGCATATGAAAAACAACAAAAGACACAAAACAAGAAAGTATGAAGATCAAATAAGAAGACTTACCAAGAACAACTTGAAGATCATGAAGAACACCGTGCATGAGTTTTCGAAAAATGCATAAATTTTTTTAAAAACATGCAATTGACACCAAACTTAAAAATTGACACTAGACTCAAACAAGAAACACAAAAATATTTTTAGTTTTTATGATTTTTTTTGTATTTTTTCAAAAATTATTTTTAGAAAAACGAAAAAGAAAAAAAAGTTTTCAAATATTTTTGAAAACTTTTTGAAAATAAAATAAGAAAAAAATTACCTAATCTGAGCAACAAGATGAACCGTCAGTTGTCCAAACTCAAACAATCCCCGGCAACGGTGCCAAAAACTTGGTGCACGAAATTGTGATCATCAATAATGGCGCCAACAACTTGGAGCTCTCAAACGTGAATCACATTTTGTCAAAACTTCGCACAACTAACCAGCATGTGCACTGGGTCGTCCAAGTAATAAACCTTACGTGAGTAAGGGTCAATCCCACGGAGATTGTTGGTATGAAGCAAGCTATGGTCATCTTGTAAATCTTAGTTAGGCGGATTCAAATGTTTATAATGGTTTTTGAATATAAAGATAAATAAAGCATAAAATAGAGATAGAGATACTTATGTAAATCATTGGTGGGAATTTCAGATAAGTGTATGGAGATGCTTTGTTCCTTCTGAATCTCTGCTTTCCTACTACTTTCATCCAATCATTCTTACTCCTTTTTGTGGCAAGCTGTATGTAGGGCGTCACCATTGTCAATGGCTACTTCCTATCCTCTCAGTGAAAATGGTCCAAATGCTCTGTCACAGCACGGCTAATCATCTGTCGGTTCTCGATCATGTTGGAATAGAATCCAGTGATTCTTTTGCGTCTGTCACTACGCCCAACACTCGCGAGTTTAAAACTCGTCACAGTCATCCCATCTTAGATCCTACTCGGAATACCACAGACAAGGTTTAGATTGTCCGGATCTTGGGAATGGCCGCCAATAATTCTAGCTTATACCAGAAGACTCCGATCTTTCGGAATTGAGGTTAAGAGACACGCGCTCTCTAAGGTAGAACAGGAGTGGTTGTTAGGCACGCGTTCATAGGTGAGAATGATGATGCGTGTCACAGATCATCACATTCATCATGTTGAAGTGCAGCGAATATCTTAGAATAAGAATAAGCTGAATTGAATAGAAGAATAAAAGTAATTGCATTAATACTCGAGGAACAGCAGAGCTCCACACCTTAATCTATGGTGTGTAAAAACTCCACCGTTGAAAATACATAAGTGATAATGGTTCAGGCATGGCCGAATGGCCAGCCCCCATGAAGGTCTAAAATCGCATACACTGATTAAAGATCCATCCAAAGACAAGACACATAGTACAATAGTAAAAAGTTTTATTTATACTAAACTAGTTACTAGGGTTTACATAAATAAGTCTAAGTGCAGAAATCCACTTTCGGGGCCTACTTTGGTGTGTGCCTGGGCTGAGCCTGAGGTTTACACGTGCAGAGGCTTCTCTTGGGGTTAAACGCCAAGTTGTAACGTGTTTTTGGCGTTTAACTCTGGTTTGTGACGTGTTTCTGGCGTTTTACTCCAGAATGCAGCATGGAACTGGCGTTAAACGCCAGTTTGTGTCATCTAAACTCGAATAAAGTATGAACTATTATATATTGCTGGAAAGCCCTGGATATCTACTTTCTAACGCAATTGAGAGCGCGCCATTTGGATTTCTATAGTGCTAGAAAATCCATTTCGAGTGCAGTGAGGTCAGAATCCAACAATATCAGCAATCCTTTTTCAGCCTGAATAAAATTTTTGCTCGGGTCCCTCAATTTCAGCCAAAAAATACCTAAAATCACAAAAAAAACACACAAACTCATAGTAAAGTCTAGAAATATGAATTTTGCATAAAAACTAATAAAAATATCCCTAAAAGTAGCTAGATCATACTAAAAACTACCTAAAAACAATGCCAAAAAGCGTATAAATTATCTGCTCATCAAGAGTGACTATTTTAGACTTGATATGAAGGCTCAAAATAAGTGTTTTGTGGGGCTTAGTATGGTTTCTGGTTGGGTTGTTAGTAGGTGGAGTTATTGTAATGGTTGGAGTTGTGAGGTCTTTGGTCTTGGCTCTGGTTTTTTTGGTTTTCCCATCCAAAATTTGGGTGGTTTTTCCAACCAGGATTGTAGGTTTTGAAGTATGGATGATGGGCTGCCTTGATGAGTTTCCAACATAATTCACTTGCTCTCAGTCACCTCCTTCCACTACATTCGACTCTTCTTGGGCTGGTGGTTAAGTGTGGATTGCTGCAACTTGGTTCTTCTCCATCTTCTTGGTGAGATTTGCCAATTGCTTAGTGATCATCTTATTTTGAGCCAGAAATGCATCCATGTGATTCAATTCCATCACCCCTCTATTGGTGCTTCTATCAGAGGCATAGAAGTATTCACTATTGACCACTGTTTCTATGACATCTATGGCCTCTTCAATTGTCTTATTCTTGTTGAGAAAGCCTCCAGAAGAGTGATCTAAGTCCTTCTTTGACTCTTGTGCCAGACCTTCATAGAAAATGTGTAGCTGTACCCGTTCATTGAATATGTCAGGGGGGCACTTCCTTGTCAGCTCCTTGTATCTCTACCATGCTTTATAGAGATTTTTACCATCTTATTACGTAAATGTTTGTACCTCAGCCCTCAATCTATTAACTCTTTGTGGGGGGTAAAATCCTGCCAAGAACTTATTTACCATATCTTACCAAGTTGTAAGACTTTCCTTAGGAAAAGATTCTAGCCACTTAGATGCCTTGTTCATAAGAGAGAATGGGAACAAAAGCAATCTATAGGTGTCAGGATGAACACCATTTGACTTCACAGTATCACATATTCTCAAGAAGGCGGTTAGATGTTGTTTGGGGTCTTGTTGGGCACTCCTTCTAAATGAGAAATTATTTTGGACAAGGGTAATGAGTTGAGGCTCTAATTTGAAATTATTGGCATGGATGGTTGGTTTTAAAATGCTGCTTCCACAATTTCCTGGGTTTGGGTTGATGTAAGATCCTAAAACTCTTCTCTCCTGCCTAGCATGATTGGCTATACCTTCTCCAGCATGGTTATGAACCTCTTCCTCCATAGCAACGTCCAGATCTTCTTCCAACTCTTATTCTCCAACTATGCCTTTACCTCTTGCTTTCCTCCTTAATCTAAGGAAGGTCCTCTCAGGTTCATTATCAAAAGAGGTTGAGGCTCCTCTTCTACCTGTCATACACCCAGCAAAACAAACAGCAAATAGCAAGTGAAGAGTTCACTGTTAGTGAAAATTGTGGTTAGAGTGGTTAGAGCAATTAATCAAACAGTTAGTGGAGTTAGTGGATTAGTTGAGCTTGAAAGTAAATGAACAAAGAAAAATAGCTAGAATTGCAGAAAATAACAGTAAACAACTGGAATTGAAATTAATTAACAAAAGAAAAGAAAAATGTTCAATATAGTTATCCTCCAATTTAATCATTGTCAATGCATAATCAATCCCCGGCAACGGTGCCATAAACTTGATGCAGGAAAACTTGTCTCTCAACAAATTTCCACTGGCGAGTGCACCAGATTGTCGTCAAGTAAAAACTCACAGTAGAGTGAGGTCGAATCCCACAGGGATTGATTGGTTGATCAATTTTAATTAAAGGAGTGTTCTAGTTGAACTAATTCAAAATTGAATTGAGAGTTGCAAGAATTTAAATAGTGAGAAACTTAAATGGCAAGAAATGTAAATAACAGAATGTAAATGGCAAAACCTAAATTGTAGAAGGTAGAATTGCAAGGAAATTAACTGCAGAAACTTAAATTGCACGAAATTAAATGGGAGTAGGGTAATTGAGCATCAAGTTAAAGGCAGAATTAAAGAGAATGGGTAAGATCAAAAGTGGGGAAGCTCATTGGGGTCAGGAGATGTTATAATTTTCCAAATCAAGTTCATTTTCATCTTTTCCTCAATCAATGCATTTATTGATCTCCTTGGCAACCTTAGGTGATTGGATCTCAATTCCTTGGCAATCCAATCTCTCTAAGCTTGAACAATTGCCCAATTGCTTGATTTTATTGCTCAAGGGAAGAGATGAAGTGTGATCACCGATTATACCACATGTATTTCTAAATCAAAGTATTGGTAGAATTATATGTCACTATATCCATCCAACCCCCAATCCGGTCCAACGTGAGAAAGCATTTCTAGCATGATTTCCTAATTCATTTCAAGGTTAAGAGAAAATCCATATATGAATAATTTCTTTTCCAAGACAATTACCCAATTAGATGAAGTCCGAAAGCTTTCTAGCAGAATCAAGAGAAAACATAGAAGAAGGAAAATGATAACTAATATTGATCCATTGAATTACAACAGAGCTCTCTAACCCAATGAAGATGGGTTTAGTTGTTCATAGCTTAATTCAAATAAAAAACAAAGAAAAGTGCAGAAAAAATGTAGAAAGTACAAAAGGAATGATTGTAGAGTTCTAATTCTAGATCCAGATCCCAATCTGGCTAAAAAGCTCCTGTCTAACATAAACTCACTGCTATTTATACACTTTCTTCAATTGGTCTTCAAGTCTTGGATGAAGGCCTTGGCCTTTTGTTGAAGCAAGTTAAAGTGGCTCTCAATGGTTTTGAGGATGGATGTTGGCCAATTAACGTTCATGCTTTGCATGGTGCTCAATTATAGTGCTACTGGTAGTAACGTTGGTGATCAACGTTAGCAGGAAAACGTTGAGCTAAATGTTATTTGAAAAAGGATTGGGTTGCCTCTAACGTTTGCCTCAACGTTGGTTCCCCAACGTTACGTCCAATGCTGCCTACTTGTGCGTATGCACGTTGCCTTGTGCGTGCGCACACCTTCAATTTTTCTACTTGTGTGTACACACACTTGGTTGTGCGTACGCACACAAGGCATTCTTGGCAGCTCAATTTTGGAAATCCATCACAAAAGTTGGACCAAACGTTGGATTGCCAATGTTTCCTCAAACGTTGCCCACTTGTGCGTACACATGCTGCCTTGTGCATGCACACACTCTCAATTTTTCTTCTTGTGCGTACGCACACTACACTATGCGTATGCACACAAGGCAAACTTCCCAACTCCAGTTTTGAGACTTTATCGCAGACATTGGACCCAACGTTGGATTGCCAACGTTGCCTCCAACATTGCTCCTTGTCCGTACGCACGCTGCCTTATGCGTGTGCACTCCTTGAATTTTTCTTCTTGTGCGTAGGCACACAACGCTGTGCGTACACACACAAGGCAATTTTCACAATTCCAGATTTAAGTCTCATTAAAGACGTTGGAGGTAACGTTGGTGAGCCAACGTTCCCTCCAACGTTGGCACCAGCAATTACAGAACGTTGCAGCCCCTTCCTCCAACGTTTGAGGCAATGTTGATGAGCCAACATTGGCCAACAACGTTGTTTTCCTTTCTTCTTTCTATGGCCATTCTTTAGCTTATTTCCATCATTCTTCCTTGCTTCTCTTCACCTATCATCAACCAGTACATGCATAAAAGCTTTGCTAGATTCACAAGTGTTTGCATCATTCTTAACACACAAGTAAATATAGCATAAATCTCATGAAAATGCTTCAATTTAACCATGTTTGAATAAATCAAGGTATGCATGAAACTTTCATCCAAACGCTTACTTATTGCTCAAGAAAGTGCATAAAACCTAATAAAAACAAAGAAAAAGGCTAGTGAAACTAGCCTAATATGCCTTGGCATCAGGCGTGCCAGTTACCGAGAGAATATTAGACGAGAAAAACGATACATTGAGTGGTCCAACTAACATGACAACACCATTACAAGATATCACAAATATACCCGCTCGTCAATACTCTGTATAAGGTACTCTAAGTTATACTTCCCATTAATAAATTTATGTTGTTAGTTTATCATTTAATATGAATTATTTCTTACGATATATCTTTGTTACTGTACTCTTAGTACCAATTATGTATAATTTATCTCTTAAGTGTACCCTTAAATTATCAAATTTACATTATTTTTATTTTAATAATAAATTTTCTAAATACACAGATACTCATAATAACAGCGGAGCTGGTTCAAGTAATATACCAAATGGTCCAAATATGGATAGGAATCCTGTATATTTATATTTATTTAATTAACAATAATTTATTTTTTCTTAAATTTTTATTCAATAAACCTTTTGTTATTGGCCTAAATAATATTATTATAGATATTATTATATTATCTTAATGTACTTTACATAATTATAATCTCAATTATTAGATAATTTCTTAATTTTTTAATATAATATTATACAGATATAAAATTTTTATAACTATATTATTATAAAAAAATAAATATGCTCAATGTTTAATAATATATTTGTTATTAATTTTTTTTATTCTGTAACAAAAAACTTAGTGGATAATTCTGGTATTTTTTTTAACATTTTTTTTACAATTTAGTTTGCCATTTAATTTGAATTATTTCTTCAATATATCTATGTGAATGTACTCTTAATACTATTTATCTGTAATTTATCTACCGAATGTAGTCTTATGTTCTCAACATACATTATTTTCATGCTAACAATAAATTTTTCATATATTTAGATACTCATAATAAAAGCGCAACTGATTCAAGTAATAGACCGAATGGTAATAAATATGGATAGGACTCCCATATATTTATTTAGTTAAAAGTAATTTATTTTTTCTTAAATTTTGATTTAATAAATATTCTATTATTGTGCTAAATAATATTATTATAAGAATATAAAATGTTCTCTCCGTATCATTATAAAAAAATTATATTAGATATATGTGTAATAATATAATTGTAATTTAAATTTTTTCACTGTATAACAGAAAAAAGTAGTTGATAATTTTGATTTTTTTTTATATACTTTTCCTTCAAAAAACTAGATATATCAAAAGTGGCAATTTCTTCACTATATAAATTTAAATTGATAAATTTACCATTTTTAATATAATTATTATGCTACCATTTTAATATAATTTTTATATTCAGGAATTACTTATTCCTAAAGAATAATTATACATTGTAAAATATAATCATTTAAAATATATTATTGTCGTTCCAATAATATGATTGCTATTATTCAGATGCTCATAATAATAGTAGTCCAATTAATAATTAATAGAATTTTACATTTCATATTATTTTTAATATTCTACAATTCTTTTAAACATTTTATTTAATACAAAGCAAAGGTTCAAATATTTTTAATAAATATATATAACATTGTAAATTGTAAATGATAATTTTTTCACTTAATAAATTTATTATACGGTTACACTTGAATCATTTTTCAAATGGTAACTTTTTACGGGAACTCAAACGGCCTATTATGTATTTGTTTTTTACGTGTCACTATCTATTTTTTTAGTTATTCAGAGTTTGGATAATTATAATATTAATGGATATTCTACGTATTCTATTACTTCCAATCAATTTAATTTTGTATGATTTGTTTCTTATAAAGTAACCTCTCGATTACGACTGATACTGTACAAACTTAATTCATTGTACAATTCCATAATTTTGTTAATGTGTTCTTTTTACATACTATCAGAAATTCATGGAAATAGATCTGATCAAAATAGTAGATGTGAAAAAAATACAATTGGTTAGTATTCTACTTTTTTTTCTTTATATATTTAGTATTGTTACACAATTTTAATAGGTAAATAAATTTATAAAAAAATTATTATTTTATCCTTATATGTTAGCATATTAATGTATTCATAGTAAACATTAAGTGTGAGCATCATTGATGTTAAAAAATTTATTTATTTATTTAAGATCATTACAAGAACCAATTATAAAAGAGAGTGACAGTGCCTAACAAAAAAAAAAATTAAAATCTATATACAAAAAGTATTATACAAACCAAAATGATACTTAAAATATTTATTTACCAATTAAAATGAAAAAGTATGTAAACTTTAGTGAAAATGAAAAAATAGTTAATTTAAAATACTTTATATTTTGTTGAATCATTTTGTTATAATTCACACAAATATGACAAAATAAAATAATTAAATAAAATATATTTTAGGAAATAAAATGAATAGTAAAAATTAAAATGGCAACTCTAGGCGAAAGCATACAAAACAAAAATTATTAGAAGTAGTAGAATAAATAAAATACGAACCAATATTATCGTCATGTATTGTATTACTTCGATTAGTAATATCTAAACATTTAAAAATATGAAACAAAACATACAAACTAAAAAATTTAGCCAAAGGTAAAAATTGCCATACCCTATATAAGATAATTAACTAAAAAATTCTATAAGACAACTGATCCAACTAGGAACTTTATACAAAAAAAATATGATATATAAAGATAGCATTCTTAAAAAAACTTTTATATATTTCAGACTTAAACTATATTGTATTGACTATTTAATCTAAAAAAAATAGTCCATAACAAACATAATGTTTAACATATAAACAAAAATATGTAATGGAACAAGGAAATAATAAACATTTAAAATAATATAATGTTGTTATAGATCGTATGTGGTGTTAACTTGGTTATAACAGTTTCAAATAAAAGAAAACAAAATGATTTTATTAAAAAAAAAAGAATAAAACGATTTTGCTACACAATAAATAATATTTCTTTATAATTAGATAAAAGAATAAAAATATTTATTTAACAAATAAAAAATATCTTTATAAAGAATAAAATAAAATATTTTAGAATCAAGGTTGTTAAATACATCTCAATAACAAAATTCGAAAAATATAAAGTCAAACAACATCACAATATTATACAGTGTAACAAAGTTAAAAAAAATTATTGAAACATTACTTAACTATTTGATAGTAACTTATCTCTTTTTTATGATCACTATAATTGAAGTAATTCTTCGTATTTATAATCAACAAAGTACCTTTTTTTTTAAGTTGGTACAAAATTAATCATTTTCTGATTTTCATTATGAATGTAATCAAATATATAAAAATTTAATACTAGTACAAAAATTAGACAAAATGTTTGAGCATCCCACAATTGTGCTCAAAATTTTCAAGAGGATGCAATAATAATTTGAACTCTGCTACCAATCCCAAAGACATGTCATTACTGTAGCGCACGTCTATTTCACCATGAAACGTTCGAGATGTGCTGTAATGGGGAACAAGTTTCTCTTCCCCAAGTAAAGGCTCCTCAAGAATTGCTTGAAATCTTCCTGGATCCCTCTACAGAAGGAAACCATTTTAGAAAACATATTCATGGATACAATCATGTATTTTCCTTCACTTCGTGTGGTGTGCACATAGACAAACATCTGGCTATAACAGGTTGTGGTATATATACATTTCGTGCTGAATGCTCAATATATCACAATATTGGAGAATTTTATCCAGATCAGGGCACATGACCACATTTTTTGCAACTGTACATATATGATACTGAGCACAAGTTGCAGAATAGGATGCTAGAGAAGAAACAACTGCATGAAACATTAGTTTTCAAGTTACAACAATTGTTACACTGGTATAATCCTTTTTTCCATCTGTTTCGCCAGCTTGCACAACGGTCAGATGTACATGAGTGTAGTTTGGTCATTAGAGAGCGACCTACTAATCAGCCACAATATAGTCTTCCAACTGCTCCCAGGTAGCAGCTATAATTGTTGGTGATGATGTTGAAATAACGATTCGTGGGCGAGATATTAAGGTGCAAACTCATGCTGGTAGCCTACAAATGATTCAGGAATTCGTTGGCTATTATGATCCACTACAATATCCTCTTCTTTTTTCCATTTGAAAATACTCGAAGTCAAAGTGGCGGCAAAGTATCATGCCGAACATATAATAGCTATATGTTCCAGGTACAAATCCCCATTTCCTACACAGTATAGACTTCAATAAAATTCTGCCAAAAAATTGTTCAATGTATCTAATCTTTTTTGCAACTTCTTAAAAATTTGTAGATCCGCCCCGATGATCATTCCACCATATTGCAAGCAGGGCGACTACTAGAATAATATGTTGTTGATAATTATGTGAAAATTGAAACCGGAAAGTTAAGATGGGCTCAAACTAGACAGAAGAAATTACGAGCTGAATTATACCAAGGCTTACAAGATGCCTTGCAGACAGGAGAAACCAATGTAGGTAAATATTATTGTATCTAATTGCTACTTCATAAATCATTAAGAATTACCTAAAATAATTATTAAAATTAATAATATTTTTCTCTATATTTATCCTCAGAAAATGTTGTAAGAAAAAGAACAATATTACCATCGTCGTTTATTGGTAGCCATCGCGACATAACCCAATAATATGAAGATGGAATGGTGATTGTTCTTAAAGAGGGCATGCCAGATATTTTTCTCACAACGACATGCAATCCATCTTAGACTGAAATTACTTCAGAATTCAACCCAGTTCAAACTCTACAAGATCGTCCAGACCTAACAACAAGAATTTTTCGAGCCAAATTTGAACAGCTGAAAGAGGATGTAATTATTAAGTGTGTCTTGGAAAAGGTGAAGAGCTATATTTATGTCACAGAGTTTCAAAAAAGAGGGTTGCCACAAGTACATATGTTGCTAATCTTAGAAAACAATGACAAGTTAATTGACCCAGAGCATTATGATAGTTTGGTACGTGTAGAGATATCATCTAAAGAAGTAGAACCACACCTACATGATGCAGTGCTAAAACATATGATTCATGGTCCTTGCGGAACACTTAATCAATTTTCACCCTGCATGAAAAATGGAAAATGTAAGCGTAACTACCCAAAAGAGTTCGCAGCAGAAACACGAAGAGGTGACGACTCATATCCGCAATATAGGCGACGATTCGACACTCCAATACCAATTAACCAAAATGTCACAGTTGACAAGAGATGGGTAGTTTTGTACAACCCTTGGCTACTACTAAAGTATGATTACCATATTAATGTTGAGATATGTAGTAGCATCAAGAGTATAAAGTATCTCTACAAGTATTGCTACAAGGGTCTAGACTGGGTTACAATGGAAGTTCACAATGGTTCTAATGTTGACGAGGTCCAATAGTTTGTTGATGCAAGATGGATCGCTGCTCCAGAGGCATGTTGGAGAATATTTAAATTTAACCTTTACCAAATGTATCCATCAGTGGAAAGGTTACAAATTCATTCGCCAAATCAACATCAACTAAGCTTCTATAATCACCAAACTATTCCTGAAATACTTAATGATGATTATTTCTCTAGAACAATGCTCACTGAGTTTTTTGCCCTAAATCGTGAGGAGGACCAACAATCTAGGCATCTTTTGTATAAGGAAATTCTAAAGTATTACACTTGGCACAACAAGGAAAGGGAATGGCATCGGTGCAAGACACAGAGGGGATCTATCGGTCAAATTTATACTGTATCACCTTCAGAAGGAAAAAAATTCTATTTGCGCCTTCTGTTATCTAATGTCAGAGGACCAATCAGTTGGGATGACTTGCTAATAGTAAATGCGGTCCAATTTTTGTCCTTCAAGTAATCTGCTCAACACTGAGGATTGATAGAGAGTGACAGTAGCATCTGAGTGTGTTTGGTTGAAGCATCTGTTTTACGATTGCCATGTGCTTTACGAAGGTTGTTTGCAACTATCTTAATATTTTGTGAGCCTACAGATGTAAGAAGCTTATGGGATGAATTTTTATCATATATGGTGGATGATTTTCCGTCAACCAGCACTACAATAGCCTTAGTGTTCACAAATCGGCTACTCAGGGATATATATGTTATACTCCTTCAGCACGAAAAATAGATTACACAATACAATTTGCCAGCTCTAACTCATAAAAATGATAATGACAACTTGATACCTAGAGTTATCCAAGAAGAACTGTCCGTCGAAGTACCCTGGGAAGACATGTGTTCCATAGAAAGATTGAACAAAGACCAATCTAAAGCTTTCAAGTGCATTATAAATACAATTGATCGAAGAGAAAGTAGAGTGTTCTTTGTTAATAGGCTAGGAGAAGCAGGCAAAACATTTCTTTACAGAGCTATAATTATAGAATTGAGAAATAAGGGTCATATTGTCTTGGTTACTGCATTTCCAGGAATAGCTGCATCATTATTGTCTGGAGATCGAACAGCCCATTCTAGGTTTAAGATCCTAATTAATTTAGAACCATCATCCATTTGCAATATAAGCAAACAATCAGATCATGCAAAGCTGATTAGACAAACAACGACAATCATCTGGGATGAAGCACCAATGGCAAATAAAGAATCGGTGCAATCATTGACCGCACTCTAAGAGACATGTTAGCAAATGATATGCCATTTGGAGGAAAAGTGATGGTGATGGGAGGAGATTTCCGCCAAGTACTGCCTGTCGTACCGAAAGGTAGTAAGTCACAAATGATTTTAGCTATAGTTAAGTCTAATTTATGGGCTTCCACTAAAATTCTCCATTTGTGACAAAATATGCGATCTTCTAATGATCATGTTTTTGCTGAGTATCTTATGCGCATTGATGATGGAATTAAGCCCACCATACATGAAGACTTTGTACGGATACAAGCAAATATGGCAATTCCGTGAGAGGGTGAAACATTATTACATAAGTTAATAGAAAAAATATTTTCAAACTTACAATCTCATGGGTGGGATGCTTCTTACATGGTAAAAAGGGCAATATTGACGCCAAAAAATCATGATGTGCAATAGCTTAATGATATAATTATCAACCAGTTTCTAGGAGAAAAATGAAATTTAGTCTCATTTGATGAGGTAGAAGGAGATGCTAATAATATATATCAACAAGAATACCTTAACTTAGTTTCTACAGGCGGGTTGCCACCTCATGTGTTGAAGGTAAAAAAAGGTGCACCTTTGATGTTATTGAGAAACATAGACCCTAAGGCCAGCTTATGCAATAGTACAAGGTTACTATGTCGTAGAACTTTTCAAAACATGTTGGATGTAGAAATTTTAACCGGCCATCACTGTGGAAGAAGAGCTTTCTTGCCTCGGATAAAACACAAAACAACAGAAAATTTAGGACTTTATTTTATACTTATCCGGAAGCAATTTCCTGTAAGGTTGAGTTTTGTAATAACAATAAACAAATCACAAGGACAGACCATTCCTAAAGTAGGGATCTATCTCCATAAACATGTATTTAGCTAAGGCCAATTACATGTTGCTCTATCTCGAAGTATTTCTCAGTCAACTATAAAAATTTTAGTCAAAGAAGGAAAAATAGATGGAACAAGTGGAGAATTTACCAGAAATGTAGTTTTCAAAGAAATATTGTTACCTCCACCACAGGTAATTTATGTTCTTAACAAATCTGTGTGTAGTTACTTCTTGGTACAATTCAGTCTTCATATAATTTTAATCTTTAAATCTTTTTCATTAATAGAGATATTTTTATATACAAACTTTAATTTATTGACGACTAATGACTTATATTTTTTTAGTAGAGAATTTGATTTCAAAGGAGCTCATCAATATATGCTAGGAGATAAAGACAACGAATTTGAACATCTGTTTTACGCAACAGGTATGTACTAATTATCATTAACTGAGACATACTAGATATACTAGAAATATATTAACAAATATCAATTACAGAAAGAAGGATTCCAAAGTCTCTAGAGTGCATGGAAAGATGAGCAAGTAATTGCATCAATCAAACCAATAGACAATAAAGTAATTTTTTAAATTAATTAGTGTGAAAATTGAATTAAATATACATACTTCTATTTCTATGTTAGTAATCATAATCATATGTTATCTAATAGGTTCATTCCTTTGAAATTTATTCTATTGGTTGGGGAGAAACGGTTAAAATAGACAAGACCCAATTCTGGAAGATGATAAAAAAGGAAGTACTGTTCCAACAACATACAAGGTAATGCAATCATCGTAATAAGAATACAATTGATATGCTTATTATCTATCCCCCCTTCTATATTCTTCTTTTCCATTAAATAAAGGGATATAGTTTATGCCTAAAATATTAAAAGGTTACTCTGAGATTGCAACGGAGATTATGTTTCCCATGTTGAATAAAGTTGCAAAAAATAATTTTAAACCAGTGATAATAAATTAAACATTTTTCTTTTTCCAGCAACAAACTCACAGAAGCGGAACCAACTTATGTTAGTAAAGAACAACATTGCAGGTACCTATCATTAGATTAAGAAACCACACAAAATAGAGGTAATATCTGATAATTATAGATTTGAATGCTCTACAGAGGGATTAATGGCTTCTTTTGTTGTGCATGTGTAGGAAATCCAATCTCAAACAAGAAATTTTAATTTTATAGGTTTTATTTTTTTTTCATTGTTAAATTGTCATTCAAATATAAAGAAATTTGTATTGGCATATGGTATATTTTATTTTTTTCTAAATTTTTTAGTTCTTCAAGGCTCAAGAATTTATTGATAAGGAGATGTGTGAGGAATTGCTAAAGATTTTTACTCGGTACAAATTCAGAAATTACTTTAGGTTTATCTTAACGTTTTTACTTATAGTTTGATCTATAATCGCCAAAAAAAAAGACAGTAATTTTTCTTCTTTACAATTTTTGTAGGCACATGAAAGATTCTTCAAATACAGATCCGTATTTTGGCTTATTACCACTTAAAAAAAAGTTCCCTAAACAAAGAAAAAATATGACTTTTAAGTAGGCTCATCTTTTGTAAATAATTGTATTTTTATATTTATTTTTATGACTTTGAGTTAGATAGAAGAAGATAAAAATATTATTATAATAACTATTTTATGGATTATGTTATTTGTAGATTGGTGATGTATGTGTTCATTATAATTAAATCATTTTCATATTGTTATTGTTTATAAATAAGTAATATATAATTATTTTTGTTTGAACATTTTTATATTATCATTGACTATTCCATATTATTATTTTTATGTTATTTAAATTTAAAATTTTAAAAATCATTAAAATAATCAACTTTAAATCCCATAAAAAAAAAGTAGCTGAACAGGCACGGCAGTGCCGGTTAAGCTGCTAGTATAATATATAATAGTTAAAATAAGGGAAGCAAGTTAGTAACCCCTAACTTCTAGTGTGATCATGACATGCTAGAAACTGGATTGTTACAATTATCAACTGTAAAGAAATATATCAGCATTTATTTATTGTTTTTTATTATAGTACATAAAACATTCTTGACTTTGTTATTGTCATTGTTATTTGACTTTTGAATTTGTACTTGAATGAGTTTATAATATTTTAGTTGATGTAATACTTTTAATTTGGATGATATTTTAAAGTTTATATTAGACTATAACTATATTTTAGTGTGTTTATTTATATTTTATTTATCATTTTATTATAAAATAGTTATTTTGGTTGGCCACGGTTAAATCAATAAACTAATAAATTAGTAGTTAGAAAAATTCAATGATCAATTCAGTTTTTAAAACCTTATTTTTATGGTCTTGTTAGAAACAAGAGAGTAACCTGAAGAGTGTATTATTGAGGTTATTGTCAAATGTACAATGTACAAAGGTAAATATAGGTGCTAGAAGAATCAAATCAGTAAAAGTACAAAATCCTACGATAAATACACAGATATGCTATATAAATATAGGTGATACTAACTGATCCTAATTGCTTTTAAGTATACTCTAACATTCCCCTGCAAACTAAAGTGGGAGCTAAAGATACCATCTTGAGTTTTGATAATAGAGTTTGAAAACGAGTAGGGTGATGAGCCTTCGTGAAGATATCTGTAGTCTGATCTAGAGTTCTAATAGCTTTGAGGTGAACAACATCAAGTAGGAGATATTGATGAACAAAGTGACAATCAATCTCAATGTGTTTGGCGCATTCATGAAAAAAATCATTATGGACAATCTGAATAGCAGTGTGGTTGTCACAAAAAACATCAGTCGGGGACGACAAAGAAGCATGCTTAGCTTGAGAGAGATAGATACCATCATCTGTAGTTATAGCCTCGAGACCAAGAAAATAACTGAGAGAACCAAGATCTTTCATTTCAAAAGTATGGTTAAGAGAGGCTTTAAGATCAGAGTTACCATCAATATCATCTCCAGTAATGATCATGTCATTAACATACAAAAGCAAAAGAACAACTCCACGTTCACTTTTACAAATAAAGAGAGCATTCTCATGAGGGTTGTGATGCATGAGCATCTTGTACCCTTTTTCTTAGTATTTTCTAGTTGTTCTTAGTTAGATTTTATTTATTTTTACTTGATTTTAGTGAAAAAACCTCTTTTGGATGCAAGTTTGAGTTGTTTTGGTATTTTTATGATTTCAGGTGAAATTCGTAGCAATTTGGCAGAGTTTGGAGCAAAAACAGAAAAAGCTGGCAGCACCCTCCGCGGGCGCTAAATGCCCAACTAGCATTTAGCACCAATAACGGATTAGAAGCAGCAAGCCACTACTCCTCTTAGGGCGTTAAATGTCCAAAATGGCGTTTAACGCCAGCAGCTGGCCGAATTCTCCACTCTTTGGGCTTCTCAAGTGGATATAGCATTTATTAGTTTTATTTTAATTTCTTTTTGTAATTTTTATTTACAAACAATATCTTTTAGTTTTATAATTTGTTATTTTATTTTATTTCCGTATCAATTTAGGTTAGTATAAAAGGGAAAAGATCACTTAGATTTGGATTTTCTTTCTTTCCGCGCATTTTCAGAATCCTGTTTTCTCTATAAGTCATGAGCAACTAAACTTCTCGGTTAAGGTTAAGAGCTATGTTTATTTCTATGGATTAGAACTATTATTCTTCTATTTTAATTAATATTTTGATTCAATTCTAAGGATTGTTTTCATTCTTAATCTTATGAATTTGGGTGGAACGGGAGTATGACCCCTTATTCTACATGAGTTCTTGTGATTCTCGGGAGAATTATCTCACTTGAACTACAGCGTAAAAATGAAATCCTCCTAAACTGCTAATTACATGAACTAATTGGGATATCTGACATATAATCCTTTTAGCTTTGGGTAATTAGGGCTTTTTGTGGCCATAAACTAGTTTTGTACTTAACCCTCTAATTGGAATTGAGTGACCACGGGAGTGGCGGTTAATGAAGGTTAGAGGAAACTAAATCACTAAGGGATTAGGATTTAGTTTTTTATAGTTTGCCATGGAATGAATCATACATTGTTAAATTAGTTGGTAAGAACTTTTAATCCAAAAAAGTAAACATCTCCGAAGCCTTAACTGTTTTTCTCACACTGTTTTTACACCAAACCCTTATTTGCTTCCTTTACTTGCTTATTTATTACTTTATACATTTTCAACCCTCAAAACCCTTTTTGATTTGCCTAACTAAATCCAACTGGATAACCATTGCTTGCTCAGTCCGACAATCCTCGTAGGATCGACCTTCACTCACCTGAGGTATTACTTGGATGATTCGGTGCACTTGCCAGTTAAGCTGTTGGGAATCTTAAATTCCCGCACTAGGCTGCAAATGAAACCGAGATTGCATATAGTGATGCTGAACTTGTCAAACCATTCACGAGGAGCTTGCTTACGACTATAAAGTGCCTTGCAAAGGAGACAAACTTTGCTAAAAGACAATGATAACCCGAAGTTGGTTTCATGTAGACCTTCTTTTTCAAATTCCCATTAAGAAATGAATTCTTCACGTCCATCTGTCTAAGAGACCATTTTCTGACCACAACAATGGCAAGGAGAGCGCGACAGATGTGAGACGAGCAACAGGAGCAAAAGTCTCTTCATAGTCAATACCATACTCTTACGTACAACCTTGAGCAACCCAACGTGCCCTATAATAGTTAATAGAACCATCAAAGTAAGTCTTGATCTTGTATATCCATCTACTACCCATAACTTCCTGATAAGAAGGAGGATCAACCAAATTCCAAGTGTGTACTTTTTTAAGTGCCTAGATTTCTTCCTACATTGCTTGTTGCCAATTTGGATTTGTGGAGGTTTCTCTGAATGTCTTAGGTTCAGGTTGATAAAGAATAATAAAAAAATAATGTTAATCAAGAAAATGAGGAGGTGAATTTCATACCCTAGAAGAACGAGTGGAAGGAGGAGGCATGATGGTAGGGGCAGGGATCATCATCCAGTTTGGAATCATCAGGACGTGAAGAAGGCGGAAGAGTAGGAGTCTATCGATGTTGACTCAGGATAGATCCTGTAGAATCATCACTAGGAAAAAGATTAACATTGGGGTTAGTGAAAAAGGGTAACTGAGTAGGAGAAATGTACTTAAATAAGGAGAACCGAGAAAATATGTGTTGGTCCCAAAATACAATATAACGAGATATACGAATACGTCTAGAGAGAGGATCCCAACAATGATAACCTTTATGTTCAAGGAAACAACTCATGCGAGCCCGAGGTTCAAGTTTACTATGTTCATGAAGAACAAAACAGACACAACCAAAACAGCTTCACCCCAAGTACGCTTAGGACAGAAAGAAGAAAGAAGCATTACATGAATAGAGTCAAGAATGTGATAGTGTTTGTATTCAGCTCATCCATTTATTTGAGACGTACCGGGACAAGAAAACTCAGACAAAGTATCCTGTTCTGCAAGAAAGGATAAAAGTTTGGAATCACACTTGATGTGTGGAAAACGATCCAACACAAAACTCACCGGCAAGTGTACCGGGTCGCATCAAGTAATAAACTCACGGGAGTGAAGTCGATCTCACAGGGATTAAAGGATTGAGCAATTTTAGTTCAGTGGTTGATTTAGTCAAGCGAATCAAGTATTGGTTGAGTGATTTTGTATCCAACAGTAAGTAAATAGCAGAAAATGTAAAGGGAGAGGGATGAATTGCAAAAATTAAAGAGAACTGAAAGTAAAGGTGCTGAATCTTAAAGAACAAGAAATTAAATGACTGAAACTTAAAGTGCAAGAAATGTAAATTGCAGTAACTTAAAGTGCAAGAAATATAAATTATTTGAATGGAAAAAGGGATTTGAGGACTAGGAATTTAGGATTTAAGCAAGGGAAATTAACTTGCAGCAATTATCAAAGCAAGAGATGAATTGAAATTGTCTAGATCTCAAATAGAAATGGAAATTTGATTGCAGCAGTGGTTCAACAGAAGAACCAAAAGGAAAAATTGGATCTCAGAACTCCAGAGACTAGATAACAAAGTCTAGATCTCAATTGCCTTCCCAGATCCATGTTCACAAAGCAATTAAAGAGAAATTGAAGATTGAAGCAGTAAAGGAAATTGAATTCAACTCAATTATGCAGTAGGAAAATCAAAGAGATCTTAAATGGAGATTGAGACAGAAGTTCCTCAATTTTTCACACCCAAGACACAAACAAGAAAAGTAAAAAGTGCTCAAGCAAGAACAAGGAAGAAGAGAGATCAATTCTCCTTCCCAATTCTCTAAGATCTTAGTTCAAAGCTCTCAAAGAAAATGAAGTCTCAGAATGTAAAAATTCAAAAATCCAAAAAAAAGGTCCTAATTACATCAAACTATCTCCTATTTATACACTTTCTATTCTTGGATTTTGGAATTTGGATGGGCTTTTGATTTGGTGAAGAAATGAATTAAATTGGATTTTTAATCCAATTTTCAGCCCATGAAGAAATTGGCTCCAGGAGGCTGCTCTGCTCTTGTGGAGGGCAGAGCAGGGAAATTGTGCATGAGGCCTCGTGCATGCTTGTGCTGCGTGTGATGCTGCCCTGCCCTTGCGTACAATGCTGCGCGCGCAAGCTCCTGGCCGTGCGTGCTTGTGTGCATGCCCAAGCTCCTAGCCATGCCAAAATTGCTGCCCGTGCCATGCTAAGGAACGCTGCTCTGCTCTCCTTGTGGGCAGCGCAACAAAGTTTCCCAAGGGTCCCTGGTTCGAAACTTGATGAAGGGAGATTGTTGCATTTCTTCCTTGGTTTCTTGGCACCAAAGTAGCGCCTAATTCCTTGCTTCCCCAAGGTGCTGTGTTCGATCCTTGAAGGTTGATTTTGGCTTGTTTTCCTTGTTTTTGAGCGCTACTTCCTTCCCCTCTTGTCTTGGGTTCGAAACCCATGGGTAGCAGTAGGAGATAATTTCCTTTGAATTTTTCTTGCATGGAGCCCGATATTGCTCTTGAGGAGGGCAGGGCAGAATTTTTTCTTCCTTTGGTCCTTGGCATAGAATTGTGCTCCGCTCTTATGGAGGGCAGGGCGGTGATGTTTTGGAAGCTTGGTTCATTATGTTGCTCTCTTGGAGAGCAGTGTGCTCTTGTGGACATCAGTGTTGCTTCCTCCTTCAATGTTGCGCCACACTTCTCCTTCTTTCACCACACCATTTTCTTCCCTTGGCCACACTTCTTAAGCCACATTTTTCTTCTTTTCTTCTTTTCTTCACCTACAAGAAATCAAAGCAACCAATCAAAGTATCTCCCAATTCATAAGGTTTATAAATCATTAAAAATCAATTAATTTTAGCTCAAACCTCATGATTTAGCATCAATTAAATGGTGGTTGTTTGATTTAAAGAAGTCATGCATTTTCATTCCAAATTACTTACTTAGGATGCAAGAAAGTGCATAAAGACTAGTGAAACAAGTGAATTTAGCTTGAAAAATGGGTATATGATGACTTGTCATCACAACACCAAACTTAAATCTTGCTTGTCCCAAAGCAAGCATCACAACTAAGAGGAAATGAAATGAACAAGAAGAGCAACATATCCTTATTAGGCATATAGCAGAACTTGATTCATGGAGTTTTTATGCAGATAATGATAACTCAGTTATTGTTTGCTGTTACATAATATACACTTTTCCTCAAAGGCTTACTAAGCTTGTTGTTATAAGGTCTACTTTTTACTTGCTTCCTTGCTAACTTTTCTTTCCTTTTTTTTTTACTTAACAAGCTTATTCTTCTTTGAAGGCTTGGTGTCAAATGTTGCAGTAGCCTTTGGCTTTATTTTTACTCAACATCTTTCCACCACAGACACATGGCTCACTATTTCCTCCTAGGATCATTGATGCCCAGTATCTCTTTGGATAACTAAATGTTCTGTATCTAGGTTGCTCTTTATTGTGGACTTTCAATTGGCCATCCCAAATTAGTTGATCTAAGTGGCCGGGTTTTGAAATACCCCTCAGAATTTACTTGTCCAAGCATATCCTAGTACAAGAACACCACAGGCATGTGTCCTAGGGTCCAAGCTATTGGTGTCCAACCTTTATTCTTTGTTTTTCTTGCCACATTTGCTTTTTCTACTTCCTTTTCTTTCTGTTTTATTTTGTATTCAAGGGATTTTTTTTTTCTTTACTGATAGGAACCTTCATGACAGCAAGCTAGCTCACACTTCAATGAAAATGACATTATGCAGCAATTATTTCATGAGTTATGCATTTAATCAGACACATATACCACCATTAACTTCCATTCTAACTTATGCAACATTGGATATTTACTTTCTGATTCAAACAATTCTCTTTTATTCAAGCATATGGGAAATAAAACAAAATTTAGCTAAGTGATGAATGACAACCATTATGCAGATCAGCATACTTAATCAAACAACTTCACTTGCAACTAGATAAACACTTTAGCAAGATATATAATGGTTCCCAGATTCAAAACAATTTACAGCAGTAAGGATTAAGTTTAGATACAACCTTTGAAGTTGCAACCCTTTGATTCTTCCGTCTGCTGTGTTCTCTTTGAGTTAAAATGCACAATATCTTCAATGGTTGACTAATTTCCTACATAATTCTCAAAAGTTGCTTGCTTCTCAAGCCCTTAAGTGCATGGTTAGTATGCATAAATTGAGTGTGACTCTTGGATTTATTTTGGTGTGGGAACACCAAACTTAATTGCTTGCCACTGCCTTTGATGCAACAAGTTAACCATATGTGAAACCTTGTGTCCTTGCTAAAGGTTAATTATGGAATTAAAGCTAAAAAGCAATTAAATAGTTGAATAATTTGTCTGATTGCTTGGAGCTAGCAGTATGCAGAAAGTGAGAATGTTCTTTTAAATGAGATTTTGGTGGAACACCAAACTTAGAATCCTTCATTCTCCCTTAAATTGTTTTGGTGTGCAACACCAAACTTAGCTCCTTGCAATGCATACCAATTATTCAACATTTTTATAAAAGAAAAACTTATGAAAAGAAAACTACCTCAGGTTGGGTTGCCTCCCAACAAGCGCTTCTTTATTGTCAATTGCTTGACATCCTCCATTTTTTTGCTTCAAGAAGGCAGTAGGCTCTGGACCTCTTTTTCCTTGTCCCATTGTCCTCCTAAGTACAGCTTTGCTCTGTGACCATTTGCTGTGAATTGATTATTTGTTGCTTTGTCTAACAATTCAATGCTTCCATAAGGAAAAACCTTAGTTACCAAATATGGACTAGTCCACTTAGATTTAAGCTTGCCAGGGAACATCTTGAGTCGTGAGTTGTACAAGAGTACTTGTTGCCCCGGTTTGAATTCTTTCTTTAAAATCTTCCTGTCCTGCCACCTCTTGGCTCTTTCCTTGTATGATCTCATCAGGATTATTTTCCATCTTCAATCTGGTCTCATAACTGGGCTCTGCATATTTTATTATCCTCAACTTCAAAGCTCTTGTGATGACTGCTGGACTGAAATCTACTTCAACTCCTCTGACATAACTCTTGTAGGAGGTGCTGTCTTTGTTCTCTTTTACAGCGTTTGCATAAAATTCCCTGATCATGACTGCACTAATGTTGGCGAGAGGATCACATAGAAGTTCCCACCTTCTCTCTTTAGTGATTTGCCTCATGATGGGGTATTCCCCTTCCTTCAGCTCAAGACCTTTCTCGTAAATGACATGCCTTGTCTTTATGAGTTTGTGATATCTTCCTTCGTGGAATTAGGACCTAAATTTTCTTGCATCATAAGATGGGGTTCGGTCACCATTGGTTCCTTTCCTGGCCTTCTTTTTGAGCTTGAAGAGGCCATTAGAAGTGGTGTGAGAAGAAGAGGGAAGTGGGTTGTGTTTGGGATGATGTTTAGTTTTATTGTGTAAGAGAAGGGAATTATCGGCCTTAGTTTTGGGAGTAGAGGAGATTATGGTTTACAAGTGAAGGTAGTTTGTATGAATGTGTAAGCCATTTAGTGCTAACGGCTATTTATAGGCAGGTTCTTCAAACTTTCTAACAAAACCACAATAAATGAGGGGGGAGTTCGTTGGTGATCATGAAGGGTTGAGATTGAGTTAAACATATAGAGGGCTCATGGATTGAACGGCTTGCATGCATTGTTAAGGCTTGACGAGGATCCTCTTCTCATTGGTTGCATGTATTTAGGTGTTCGATGGTGCATGCATGCAGATTCTGCTTCCCAAGGAGCACACTTCTCTAGGCACATGTGACCACTCCTCACTTAGCTTGTCCTAGCTGTGGCCCCTTCCATCCTTATATTTATCTCAACCTCTTTTTCCTAATTAAACCAAAACAGCTAGCCTTAGCACATAAATATATACGGTGGTTTGATCATAAGATGGGAAATTATTCCAAAATGTAACGATGCATGATCCATGTATGATTTTGATTCCATGAATAGGAAATGATCTTTTGAACATTATTACACATGCAGACACCAAACTTAGTGTTTGGTCATATGCTTCATCAAAATGATTATGCATATGTTCTAAGAATACCCCCCCTTTTTTTTAAAACAAATTTTGGGTGTGCCTTAAGGCACACCAAACTTAGAAGTCTGACATATGCTTTAAAACAATGTATGCATTTATCAAGTACGAAAGTTCAAAATCATGCTTAAGTAATCATAGCTTATTGAATAAAAGAAAAGACAGGAATCTTAAATCATGGGTTGCCTCCCATGAAGCGCTCTTTTATTGTCACTAGCTTGACATTGAACTCCCTTTAGGGTGGTTGATGCTGGTGATGTCTCAACTTGTCCCCTCTCACTGTAAGCTTTCTCTGTGTGCCTTGATGCTCAATTTCAATGTGCTCAAGAGAGAGTACTTGGTTGACAGTGTAATGATCTTCTATTCCCAGCTGTTGATATACTAGTTGCACCTTGTCACCTTTGGAAAATCATTCAGTTGGGATTTTTTTATTCTTCCACCCTTTGTAAGCCTTCTTCTTGTTTTTCTTGTTTTTCTTTCTTGTTGATCTTTCTCCCTTGACAGTGACTTGAGTTGTGATACCTCCCTTTTTGTTTATCATCCCGGCTTCTTTTTGAATTCCTTCTCCTCCTTGCACCTGCTCATTCTTCTGTTCTACTGTGTTGTTGGTTGCTTGCCTTGGAAGACAGTCACTACTTGTCTTGCTTGTTTCTTCATTACTTTGTAATTCTGGAAACACTTTCAAGGTGATGCTTTCCTCATGCATCTTGAGGGTTAGCTCTCCCTGCTCTATATCTACAATGGCTCTAGCAGTGGCCAAAAATGGTCGACCAAGTATTATGGAGTTATTCTCATTCTCTGCTGAATCTAGGATCACAAAGTCTGCAGGAAAGATGAACTTGTCAACCTTAACTAAAAGGTTTTCAATCAACCCTTTAGGATATACCACTGATTGGTCCACCAATTCCAAGGACATCTGTATTGGGTTCACCTCTCCTATGCCAAGCATTTTCACTAAAGAGAATGGAATTAGATTTATGTTTGCTCCTAAGTCACACATCCCCTTGTTGATGAATAGACTTCCAATAGTGCAAGGTAGGAAGAAACCTCCAGGATCTTCAAGCTTGGGAGGAAGTCCTTTTTTGATTAGTGCACTGCATTCTTCAGTGAGCACTACAGTCTCCTTCTCATTCCAACTCCTTTTCTTGTTGATGAGCTCCTTTAAGAACTTGGCATATAGAGGCATTTGCTCCAATGCCTCAGCCAAGGGTATGTTGATCTCTAGCTTCTTGAAAGTCTCAAGGAATTTGTGGAAATGTTGATCCTTTGCTTCTTTTTGGAATCTCTGTGGATAAGGTAGTGGAGGTGTAAGACTCTTCTCCACTTGCTGCTATTTTGGATTTGGTTCTTCCATGATCTGCTTTCCCTTCTTTAAATTCTGTGGTTGGTTATTCTCTTCTGTGAGCTTTTCTGAGATATTTTTACTTGTTATGTCCTTGTTGTTAGTTTCATCTTTCTCTGTTGGTTTTTTGTCACTCTCCGTAAGTTTCTTGGTTGCCCCTTGGTTGCCATCCACCAATGTTTTTCCACTCCTTAGTTGCACAGCTTTGCACTCTTCTTTTGGATTAGGAATGGTATCACTTGGTAGTGAGCTTGAAGGTCTCTCAATAGAAATCTGCTTGGAGATTTGTCCAATCTGCCTTTCTAGGCTCTTCATGGAAGCTTCTTGGTTCTTTGTTGTCAATTCTTGGTTCTTCATCATCTTCTCCATGAGCATCTCCAGATTAGTAATCCTCTGAGAGCCTTGTGAGATTGGTTGGTTTTGGGGTGTTGATGGATGATGGTAAGTATTTTTGTTAGTTGGTTGGTTATTGGATGGATAATGGTTGGAGTTGGGGTAATTATTTTGGGGTTTTCTGTAAGAATTTTGGTTAGTTGGCTGCTGGTTGTGATTTTGGTTATTTCTTGGAGTGTTTTGAACTGAGTTCCTTCGCCATGGTTGTTGGTTTTGGTTGTGGTTATCTCCCCACCTAAGGTTTGGGTGGTTCTTCCAAGATGGATTGTAGGTGTCACCATACACTTCATTTAATCCAGAATTTTGGTTGTGCATATAGTGCACTTGCTCTTGTTGCTGTTCTTTTTGGTTCTCTTCATTCTGCCCCCAAGGAGTTGATGGTTGGCTTGTGGCACTCACTGATGCAACCTGAAGGCTATCAATTCTCTTGGCCATTTGCTCAAATTGTTGCTGAATCTGCTGCTGCATCACTTTGTGTTGAGCCAAAATTGTATCCACTCCTTCCAATTCTAGCACTCCCTTCCTCTGTGATGGTTGACGTTGCCTTTGGTGAGAAAAGAAATATTGGTTGTTGGCCACCATATCAATGAGGTTCTGAGCTTCCTCTGCAGTTTTCATCAATTGCAATGATCCTCCAGCTGAGTGATCAAATGCCTCTTGAGCCTTCAGAGTAAGTCCTTCATAGAAGTTCTGCAGCTTGTCCCACTCAGTGAACATCCCTGGTGGACATTTCCTCAGTAAAGCCTTATATCTTTCCCATGCCTCATATAGATTTTCAGCATCCATTTGAGTGAATGTCTGCACCTCAGTCTTCAATCTTATGATCCTTTGAGGGGGATAAAATTTGGCAAGAAACTTGCTCACCAAATCATCCCAAGTGTTGATGCTCTCCTTTGGAAATGTTTCTAGCCATTGAGTGGCTTTGTCCCTGAGAGAGAATAGGAACAACAGCAACTTGTATATGTCAGGGTGCACTCCATTGCTTTTAACTGTGTCACAGATCCTCAAGAAAGTGGATAGATGTTGGTTCGGGTCCTCCAATGGTCCTCCTCCAAAAGTGCAGTTGTTTTGGACCAATGTGATGAGTTGTGGCTTTAGTTCAAAGTTGTTTGCATTGACATTAGGAGTAAGAATGCTACTCCCATAATGTTGAGCATTTGCAAATGTATAGGAGGCCAGTACTCTCCTCTGTTGTGGGTTATTGTTGGCCCCTCCTTCTGGCTGATTGAGATTTGATGGATCTCCTTCCATATCTTGGAATTCCTCCTCAGATTCTTCCTCTCCAACAATGTTCTTCCCTCTTTCAGCTCTTCTTAATCTTCGAAGAGTTCTTTGGTCAGTTTCAGAGAAAATAGGAGACGTTCTCCCTGTACCTGACATACAAACACACCACAAGAAACACACAGAACCAGAAAACCAGTGAAGTTTCAATCTATTGCTAGAATGAAGTTTTGGTTAGCTTAGGCAAATAGTCAAACAGTTAATATGTTGATTAAGAACAAAAGAAAAAAATGCTTAATCTAGATCTCCACTTCACTTAATCATTGTCAATCTATTTCAATCCTCGGCAACGGTGCCAAAAACTTGATGTGTGGAAAACGATCCAACACAAAACTCACCGGCAAGTGTACCAGGTCGCATCAAGTAATAAAACTCACGGGAGTGAGGTCGATCCCACAGGGATTGAAGGATTGAGCAATTTTAGTTCAGTGGTTGATTTAGTCAAGCGAATCAAGTATTGGTTGAGTGATTTTGTATCCAACAGTAAGTAAATAGCAGAAAATGTAAAGGGAGAGGGATGAATTGCAGAAATTAAAGAGAATTGAAAGTAAAGGTGCTGAATCTTAAAGAACAAGAAATTAAATGACTGAAACTTAAAGTGCAAGAAATGTAAATTGCGGTAACTTAAAGTGCAAGAAATATAAATTGCTTGAATGGAAAAAGGGATTTGAGGACTGGAAATTCAGGATTTAAGCAAGGGAAATTAACTTGCAGCAATTATCAAAGCAAGAGATGAATTGAAATTGTCTAGATCTCAAACAGAAATGGAAATTTGATTACAGCAGTGGTTCAACAGAAGAACCAAAAGGAAAAATTGGATCTCAGGACTCCAAAGACTAGATAGCAAAGTCTAGATCTCAATTGCCTTCCCAGATCCAAGTTCACAAAACAATTAAAGAGAAATTGAAGATTGAAGCAGTAAAGGAAATTGAATTCAACTCAATTATGTAGTAGGAAAATCAAAGAGATCTTAAATGGAGATTGAGACAGAAGTTTCTCAATTCTTCACACCCAAGACTCAAACAAGAAAAGTAAAAAGTGCTCAAGCAAGAAAAAGGAAGAAGAGAGATCAATTCTCCTTCCCAATTCTCTAAGATCTTAGTTCAAAGCTCTCAAAGAAAATGAAGTCTTAGAATGTAAAAATTCAAAAATCCAAAAAAAGGTCCTAATTACATCAAACTATCTCCTATTTATACACTTTCTATTCTTGGATTTTGGAATTTAGATGGGCTTTTGATTTGGTGAAGAAATGAATTAAATTGAATTTTTAATCCAATTTTCAGCCCATGAAGAAATTGGCTCCAGGAGGCTGCTCTGCTCTTGTAGAGGGCAGAGCAGGGAAATTGTGCATGAGGCCTCGTGCATGCTTGTGCTGCGTGTGATGCTGCCCTGCCCTTGCATCCAATGCTGCGCGCGCAAGCTCCGGGCCATGCGTGCTTGTGTGCGCGCCCAAGCTCCTAGCCGTGCCAAAATTGCTGCCCGTGCCATGCTAAGGAACGCTGCTCTGCTCTCCTTGTGGGCAGCGCAGCAAAGTTTCCCAAGGGTCCCTGGTTCGAAACTTGATGAAGGGAGATTGTTGCATTTCTTCCTTGGTTTCTTGGCACCAAAGTAGCACCTAATTCCTTGCTTCCCCAAGGTGCTATGTTCGATCCTTGAAGGTTGAAAACAAGCCAATTCCTTGTTTTTGAGCGCTACTTCCTTCCCCTCTTGTCTTCGGTTCGAAACCCATGGGTAGCACTAGGAGACAATTTCCTTTGAATTTTTCTTGCATGGAGCCCGATATTGCTCTTGAGGAGGGCAGGGCAGAATTTTTTCTTCCTTTGGTCCTTGGCATAGAATTGTGCTCCGCTCTTATGGAGGGCAGGGTAGTGATGTTTTGGAAGCTTGGTTCATTATGCTGCTCTCTTGGAGAGCAGTGTTGCTTCCTCCTTCAATGTTGCGCCACACTTCTCCTTCTTTCACCACAGCATTTTCTTCCCTTGGCCACACTTCTTAAGCCATGTTTTTCTTCTTTTCTTCTTTTCTTCACCTACAAGAAATCAAAGCAACCAATCAAAGTATCTCCCAATTCATAAGGTTTATAAATCATTAAAAATCAATTAATTTTAGCTCAAACCTCATGATTTAGCATCAATTAAATGGTGGTTGTTTGATTTAAAGAAGTCATGCATTTTCATTCCAAATTACTTACTTAGGATGCAAGAAAGTGCATAAAGACTAGTGAAACAAGTGAATTTAGCTTGAAAAATGGGTATATGATGACTTGTCATCAACAGTATTCCATAGCATTATTGGGGCAAAAAAATTTAATGACCTTGAAAAACTGAGTTTTAATCATAGTGGCAAAGTTAATATAAATCTGAGGTAGCTCATGGCGATTAGTCATCAAATAAACCCAAGTAAAACGTGAATAATCATCAATGAAAATGACAAAGTATCGAGCTCCTCCCATAGAAGCGGTGGGAGCAGGGCCCCAAATATTAGAGTGGATAAGATCAAAAGAAGAGCAAGCAAGTGATGAATTATTGTGAAAAGATAAAGCAGGTTGTTTGCCAGTATGACAAGAAAAGCAATCAAAAGACTCCTTATTAATTTGACCCAAAACACCCTAAGATGCAAAAGGACGCAATTTTTCTAAGGAACTGTGGACAAGACGGTGATGCCATAAGTGAAGGGTAGATGGAGAATAAGTAGCACAGATATTTGACATAGGAAGAATATGAAGATTCTTGAGTTCAAACAATCTTCCGACCTTACGTCCAGTCCCGATGATTTGTATCGTCCGACGATCTTGTACACAACAATCAGAAATTGAAAAATTGACATCAAAACCAAGATCAACAAGTTGACCAATAGAAATAAGGTTAAAGTTCAATTTGGGAATATAATAAGTATCAGGAGATTAAGAGCTGACTGGGAAATAGAACCCTTATGTGTTGCATGCAAGAGGGGACCATTAGGAATACTAACAGAGGTGCATTTGTAGTGGTAGACAAAGACGAAAAAAGATGACGCAAAAGAGACATGTGATTAAAGCAACCAGAATCAAAATACCATTTAGAATTACCTGGAGGAGTGGAGAAAGTAGCAGGAGTATTACCATAAAGGGAGAGAAGATGCTTAAGAAGAGACGCAATATCAGATAGAAAGACAAGAGTGATGACTTGCTTCATCTACCTCTTTCTTTCATCAAAAAAGGCTATAAAAGTGATAAATCCTCATTGATTCAATGCATTAACAAGAGCTATATCATGAATTTTGGGACATTGCATTAAAATGAGTTATTGTTTGGATTTCAGGTGAAAAGAGCAATAAAAGAGGAAGAAAGCAAGCAAAGGTGCTGGGCGTTTGTGTGGGGCATGCCACTTCAGGAAAATGCCAAGATCTTTGACTGGGCGTGGTAAGCCACCACTGGGTGTGGCACGCTAGCTATGATATCCAGGAAGGAAATTTGAAGAATTATTATGGGCGTGGCATGCCAGAGATGGGCATGGCACGCCAACTATACTTCCCAGGAAGGAGTCCTTGAAGAAATTTAATGGGCGTGGTATGCCAAGGCTAGGCGTGGCATGCCAATTATAATTTCCAGAAGAGAATCCTTGAAGAACTACAATGGGCATGGCACACCATTGCTGGGCGTGGAACACCAGTCAGAATGTCCAAAGAAGGTTTTCCAAGATTCACAATGGGCGTAGCACGCCACTGTTTGAGCGTGGCACGCCAATTATGATGTTCAGACAGGGAACTCCAAGCTCAACAATGGGCGTGGCATACCAGCTATTGGGCGTGGCACACCAGCTCTATTTTCCAGAAGAGGGATGGCTAAGATTTACTATGGGCATGGCACGCCAACTACACTTTCCAGAGAAGAATCCTTGAACCTCACAATGGCCGTGGCACGCCACTGCTGGGCGTGGCACGCCAGGCATTCTGACCAGAGAAAGGTTTTGAAGAACTATAATGGGCCTGGCACGCCAGGGCTAAGCGTGGCACACCAGTCATCTTGACTAGAAGTATGAGCTCCTAAGTTCAACAATGGGCGTGGCACATGAGGTCGAAGGCGTGACACGCCAGTTCAAGTGGCCATAGAAGGAGCTTGTCATATTTATAAGGGTGTGGCACGCGAGGTCTAAGGCGTGGCATGCCAGTACAACTCTCCAAAAGAGAATGGAAGAAGCAGCTTCAATGGATGTCCCACTTGGTACTATAGGCGTGGCACGCCAAGCTTATGAGCCCAAACCATCATCATGGGCATGCCACTTAAGTCCTAGACATGGCACGCCAGTTCACTCAACCAGAATGGGAGATTGAAGACTCATCAAGGGCGTGCCACTTGAGACTCTAGGTGTGGCATGCCAAGCCAACCATCAACGGGCGTGTCACTTGGTGTATTGAGTGTGGCACGCCAGCTCACTGGACCAGAAAGGAATGTTCGTGCACCAACAAGGTGTGTGGCACACTAAGCCAATCCTCCAGAAATGAAGATTGAAGAGTTTAATGAGGTCATGGCACGATGGGCATGGCACGTCAGTTCAAACTGCCAGAGAGGAAGATGGAAGACTTCGCCACTGGGCGTGCCACTTGAGGTTTGGGCGTGGCACGCCAAGTAAATCATCATCATGGGGCATGCCACTTGAGATTTGGGCGTGGCACGCCAAGCCACAACAACACTCTAGGCGTGGCACGCCGCTCACATGCCACTTACATGCCACTAATGAATGGTTAATTCCTTTAGTTTTTAATTGTAATTTTCTTTCCTTTTTGTAATTTTCTTATTTCTAGTAATAGGGGTAGTATAAATACCCCTTGGAAAGTACTGAAAGGGGGACTTGGAACTTTGACTTTACTTGACTCTACTTCACATTTCCATCTCTGGTACTTTTCTCTAATCTATGAGTAGCTAAACTCCCTCTCATTGGGGGAAGAAACTTTGTTGTACTTGATGGATTAATGCTAATGAATTTTCTTCTTCTTTTCATCTCTGTTGATTTGCTAGAAAAAATTTCGTTCTTCATGCTTAGTGTTCAATTATCTTGGAAAAGAGATTGAGTGCAATTTGGGTTTTATGGGAACATTAAAAGAGGAAACATGAAATCATGCTTGAAATCCCTTCTCAAATTGAGTAGATATGGATTTTGGGATTGGATATGGTGAAATTAAATATACCCACTACCTGAATCTATGAGGATGTGTGGTAAAATCAAGGACCAAGCTTATCTCTCTTTATGAGCAATTAGACCAAGGAATTGGCTGATTATCAATATTTGAGAGATTGAATTACCAAGGAATTGGGATTTAATCAATCATAATTGCCAAGAGGTCAATGAGTTGCATGATTGAAGAAGAGATTATCTGAAATTAATCTGGAGAATGCAACATCTCCTAACCCCAATGAATCATCCCCATTCTTATCTTCCCCATTTTTCATAGCTTTGTTTAATGTCTGCGATCAACCCATTCCCCATTTCTCAATTCAGCCATTTATATTTCTGTCATTTACATTCCAGTAATTTACTTTTATGCTATTTACAATTCCGCATTCTACTGCTTTCTTTATCTTCAAGTCATTTACAATTTTGTTATTTAAATTTCTGCACCCAACACTTATTCTTGATTAACTAAGTACCTTGCTAACTAAAATTGCTTAATCAGTCAATCCTTGTGGGATTCGACCTCACTCATTGTGAGTTTTTACTTGACGATAAGTCGGTATACTTGCCAAAGGAATTTTTATAGAGATACATCAATTATGTCATCATGTTTTTGGCGCTGTTGTTAGGGATTAATTGTGATTAACAAACTATGGGTTGATTGATTATCTAGATTAGGCATTTTTTTCGTTTTAGTCATTTACTTTGTTTTTTTATTTCTTTTTTTTATTTCAAGTTAAGTGTTTGTGTTATTGCCTCACTAAGAATTCCTTATTTGTGACATAAGAAATTTCAATTCTCTTGATGATTGTGTTGTTTAGTACAAGAGCATTTTTCAATTAAAATGGAGTTTGCCTCACATGTTGATCAATCATATTACATGGGATATTTCCCACCACCACAAAATGATTCATGTCATTATCCTCATGGTAGATGGAAATATCAACAAGAAATGATGGATCATGAGCAATCAACCCAAACGGGATATGCTCCAAGGTCACACAATGATCAAGCAAGTTACATGGGGTATTTCCTACCACAAAAAATGATTCAAGTTACTATACTAATTGTGGTTGGGGATATCAAGATTAAGGAATGATGGGGTTTGAGCAATCAAACCAAATGGAATACTTCCCAAGAACACAAAATAATTCATACTCCTATGAATAGGACAACTATCCAAATTGTGATTGGAAAGGCCAAAACCAAAGAGAATTCAATGTTTCCTATCCCATCCATCAAGAGCCATCATCCCTAGATGCATTTAAGCAAAATTGTCCAAACTCACCTCCAAATTTTTCATATCAAAATTCTTCACCACTTGAGTTTGCCTCAATACAAAATTCATTCCAAAACCTAAGCCAATCCCCACAACCTACACAACCTCCCTTAGACACCCAAAGATTCTCCAAGATTGAAGCCCTCCTTGAAAGCTTTAGAGAGAATATGGAAATCTTTGGAGAGAAGCAAATGAAGAGTATGGAAAGCTTTAGTGAGGAGATAAAGAATTCTTTTAAAGAACAAAAAATCTCTCTCAAGAACATTGAAATGTATTTAAACCAAATGATAGGTGCAAGGGAGGAATTGAAAAAAGCAAGAAAAAGAGGCCCCTATACCAAGTGAAATCCCAATGAAGAAGGAAGAGGTTGTCAGAGTATATAAGCCTAGGGCTCCATATCCACAAAGGCTACTTAGGGTGACAAAGGAACATGCAAACTCACTCCCAAAGAAAGCAATGCAAGACCTTACAAAAGAAAGTAAGGAAAACAACCAAGGGGGTCCAAACTCCAATGAAGTAGAGAGTTGTATAGAGGAAGATTTAATTGAACAATCAATCCAAGAGGTTCTTGATGAAGAGGACACTCCAACCATCACACAACACCTAAGTCTTGCAATCAAGGAAGTGAAGGCAATCAAGGAAAGTACTCAAAGAAGGATTGTGACCAAGAAACAAAAGACAACATCCATGAAAAAGAGAAGGTCAACAAAAAGTAATCCAAACCCCACCCTAACAACAAAAGAAGGCTTGTTAGGAGGCCATTAAATCTAGGGGTATCAATTTTCTCTTCTTCTCCCTTGAAGTAATTTCTTTTAACTAATTGGAAGAAGAGGAAGAAAATTAAGAACTACATGTCAAACTAATGACCTTAAAAGAGTGCTTGTTGGGAGGCAACCCAACTATTGATAACATTTTCTTTCTTTGCTTAGTTTACTTTCAATAATTTGGCATATGATTGCATTCTAGGTTTGGTGTTGCATGCAACAATTTGATCTTCAATCTTTAGTGGGTACTTGCATCATTCTAAAATGAAAGTGTCACACTAAGTTTGGTGTTGTCACTTACCTTTCATGCATAGTTGATGACAAGTCATCTTATGCTAGCTTTTCAAGGATTTTTTACTTGTTTAATTAGGTTTTATGCACTTTCTTGCATTATAAATAAGTGATTTGGAGTGGAATCACATGGTTTTGTTGAATCAATCAACCATCCTTTATTTGACACTAAATCATGAGGTTTAGGCTAAAATTAATTGGTTTTTGAATAATTTATAAACCTTGTGAATTTGGTGATACTTTGATTGGTTGTTTTGATTACTTGTAGGGGAAAAAAAGAAAGAAACAAGAAAGCGTGGCCTATGTAGCGTAGCCAAAGGAAACAAAAGCATGACACATCAAAGGAGAGAAGCCATAGCACTCTCTTAGTGAGCACAGTGCTCTCTATGAGAGCGCTACAAGAAACAAAGAAAGCAAGGGGAAAGGAAGTTGCACTCTCCTTATCAACTGAGCACTACAAGGAACCAAGGAAACAAGGCAAAATCAATAGCGCTCAGTTAACTGTGTTAACTTTATCGGGGCTTGGCACAAGAAATTGCAAAGGTAAATGTTTGCTAGTGGAGGCCACAAGGTTCGAACCCATGAGCCAAGGGAAAGAAGGGGCGCTGCTCCAAAGGAAAATGAGCCAAAAGGGGCTCAACAAAGTTTGAACCCAGGACATGGAAGACCTAAGAGGAGCGCTACTTTTCAAAGAGTTTTTCCAAAATGCTCCCAGCAAGCCTCAAAGTTGGGGACCTCACCAACGCAACAAAGGAGCTGCGCTCTCTCCATTCACTGAGCACTACATTGCTTGACACGGACAAGGAGCTGGGACGTACCAAACTTGGCAAGGCCAAGGCCCAGGGAGCGCTGTGCTCTTTGTGACAACTGAGCGTTACCCTGATGCTTGGTCCAAGAAGCTTGTCACGCAACATTGGAAGGCCAAGGCAAGGGGGAGTGCTGCACTCTCCTTTCCATCTGAGCCGTGCCCTGGGAGTGTGACCCATGGTCCAAATTCAACTAAAATTCCAATTTAATTCAATTTTTCACCAAATTAAAAAGCCCACTGCAAATTCTGAAATCCAAAAATAGGAAGTGTATAAATAGAAGTTCGTTTGATTGAGAGAGGACTTTTTCCTTTTTACCTTTTAGAGACTTTTACTTTACATTTTTCATTTTGGGAGCTCAATTTGAGATTTTAGCTTTGGGGTTTAGGAATTGAAAGAGAGAATTGAGTTCTCTTCTTCTTTGTTCTTACTTCTACACTCTTCACTCTTTGTTTTGAATCTTGGATTGAGAATTGAAGGAATTCTATTTCATTCTTGATCTGAGACCTCTCTTTGTTTACTTTCTGCATAATTTCAAGGAATTGTGATTTGGATCTATGTTTCCTTTACAGTTTTTGTCTCTACTTCTTTTGTAATTATTCTCTGTTGGATCAAGGAAGGAATTGAGATCAAGGCTTGTTCTCTAGTCTCATTCCACCCCTGAGATCTTCAACTTCTCTTTTAGTTATTGTAATTGAGCTGAATTTACATTCTGTTTTGCTTCTTCAAGCAATTCTTCTTTTCTGTTTAGATCTGCTACACTTTAATTCATCTTTTACTTCTCTGTTGATTGTCATTTACTTTCTCTTGTTTAATTTCCGAAATCCCATCTCCCAAAGCCCTTTATGATTCAAGCAATTTACATTTCTTGCACTCTAAGCTTCAGCTATTTACATTTCTTGCAATCTAAGCTTCTGTCATTTATATTACTTGCACATTAAGATTCAGCTTCTTTATTTCCTTTGCCCTTTAATTTACAGTCAATTACCCCTCTCCCTTTAAATTTCATGCAATTTAGCTTCTGTTGAATACAAATCACTCAAATCAACACTTGTTTGCTTGACTAAATCAACCACCTAACTAAAATTGCTCAATCCTTCAATCCCTGTGGGATCAACCTCACTCATGTGAGTTATTATTACTTGATGCGATCCGGTACACTTGCTGGTGAGTTTTATGTTGGATCATTTTCCACAACATCAAGTTTTTGGTGCCGTTGCCGGGGATTGATTAGATTGACAATGATTAAGTAAGGTGGTGGTCTAGATTAAGCATTTTTTCTTTTCTTTTTCTTTAAATTTTGTCTAACACACTAACTGTTTGAATTTTTGCTTAAGCTAACCAAAACCTCACTCTAGCAACAGAGTGAAGTGTTACTAGTTTTTTGGTTTTGTGTGTTTCTTGTGTTTTATTTGTATGACAGAGGCAAGAAGAGAGGTTTCCAACTCTGGTGATCTTGACGAAAGAACTTTGAGAAGAATAAGAAGAGAAGCCAGAGGGAAGGGAGTCATTGGTGAAGAAGTTCCTGAGGAAGAATACCAAGAAATGGAAGGGAACACTTCCAATGCCAATCAAGAGGGAGTGGCCAACAACAATGGTCAACCATAGAAGAAAGTTTTGGCTTCTTATACATTTGCAAATCCTAGACATTGTGGGAGTAGCATCCTTACTCCAAATGTCAATGCAAACCAATGGTGTGCATCCTAACATTTACAAGCTGTTGCTATTTCCATTCTCCCTCAGAGACAAAGCTACTCCATAGCTGGAGACATTTCCAAGAGAAAGCATCAACACTTGGGAAGATCTAGTGAGTAAATTTCTAGCCAAGTTCTATCCTCTCCAAAGGATCATCAGATTCAAAACAGAGGTTCAAACATTCACTCAGACAGATGGAGAGTCATTATATGAGGCATGGGAGAGATACAAAGCTTTACTCAGGAAGTGTCCACCAGACATGTTCGCTGAATGTGATAAGCTTCAAAACTTCTATGAAGGAATAACTTTGAAGGCTCAAGAATCACTAGACCACTCAGCTGGAGGCTCTTTGCAACTCATGAAGACAGCAGAGGAGGCCCAAAATCTCATTGATATGGCGGCTAACAACCAATATTTCTTTGCTCATCAAAGGCAGCGCCAACCATCACAAAGGAAAGGAGTCCTAGAGTTGGAAGGAGTGGATACAATCCTAGCTCAACACAAAGTGATACAGTAGCAAATTCAGCAATAATTTGAGCAAATGGCCAAGAGAATTGATAGCCTCCAAGTTGCAGTAGTGATACAAGCCAACCATCAACTACATGGGGACAAAGTGAAGAAGCTTGTGAAGATCAACAGCAAGAACAAGTGAATTACATGCACAACTAAGGTTCTGGATCAAATAAAGTTTATCGTGACACTTATAACCCATCCTGGAAGAACCACCTGAACCTTAGATGGGGAGAAAGCCACAATCAGAACCAGTAGCCATGGCAAATGAATTCAAACCAAAACAACTCAAGAAACAACCAAAACTACAACTAGCAGAACAATAACCACAATCCATATAGAAAACCCCAAAATAATTACCCTAATTCCAACCATTATCTATCTAATAATCAAACCACCAATCAAAACAACTATCATCCACCCTCAATAGCTCACAACCAACCACAAATCCCACAAGACTCTCAGAGAATCTCCAACTTGGAGATATTGATGGAAAAATGATGAAACAGCAAGAACTTACAAACAAGAACAATAAAGCTTCCATAAGAAACATAGAAAGGCAGATTGGACAGTTTTCTAAGTAAGCTGTGATTGAAAGGCCATCAGGTTCATTCCCAAGTGATACCATTCCAAATCCTAAAGAAGAGTGCAAAGCCATACAGCTAAGGAGTGGAAGAACCTTGGTGAATGACAAGGAGGCAACCAAGAAGGCTATGGAAAGCAACAAAAAGTCAACAGAAAAAGAGGAAACCAGCAACAAAGAAGTGACAACAAGTAAGCAAACTTCAGAGAAGTCTAAAGAGAAGGATAACCAAGAGAAGCCTGAAAAGGGAGAGAAGCAGCCACAAATCTCAAGAAAAGGGAAGGAAGCAATGGAAGAACCAACTAAGGAACAAAGGCAGGGAGTGAAGACTTTCACACCTCCCTTGCCATATCCCCAAAGGATCAACAAGGAGACCAAGGACTAACACTTCCCTAAATTCCTTGAAGTCTTCAAGAAATTGGAGATTAATATCCCTCTGGCTGAGGCATAGAGCAAATGCCTCTATATGCCAAGTTCATGAAGGAGCTCATTAACAAAAAGAGAAGTTGGCATGAAAAGGAAACTATATTGCTCACTGAAGAATGCAGTGCATTAATCCAGAAAGGGCTTCCCCCAAAACTTGAGGACTCTGGAAGCTTTTTCCTACCTTGTACCATTGGCAACATAAGCATCAATAAAACAATGTGTGACTTTAGAGCTAGCATCAATCTAATGCCCTCTTCTCTGATGAAAAGGTTATGCATAGAGGAGGTAAAGCCCATACAGATGTCACTAGAGCTAGTGGACAAGTCTGTGGTATTTCCCAAAGATGTGATTGAAAACCTTTTGGTCAAAGTGGATAAGTTTATATTCCCTGCAGACTTTGTGATTTTGGACCTAGATGAGGAAAGAGGTAATTCCATCATACTAGGAAGACCATTCTTAGCTACAGCAAGGGCTATTATAGATGTGGAACAAGGGGAATTGACCCTGAGAGTGCATGATGAAAGCATTACTCTAAATGTCTTTCCAAAAACACAGCACTCTGATGAAAAGAAAGACTGCATGGAGATCAACAAAGAAGACCTACAGTGGAAGGAAGAAACCAACAAGACACTCATTAACTCCCATCTGAAGCAAGAAATAAGCAACAAAGCAGGACAGAAGGAGAATAAAACTATGGAGAGTGATGAAGGAAAGTGTTCCGGTGGTTACCTGAAATGTGTAGCTCGGTCGTCTGGAGATGCCCGAGGTGGGGGTCAGGGACCCGAGCTTGATGTGTTGGCGGTTGGTGGTTGTACCTGCAATGACACTCCGATGCTTAAGTTAGCATGGGTCCAAGCAGATATGTGTAGAATGTGGAATGTCTCTCATACCTGGGTGCTCCAGTGTATTTATAGTAGTTGGTCGTGATCTTCCCTGGATAAGATATTCTTATCTTATCTTATCTTTTGGGAGTTTTACCTCTATCTTTGTGGAACCGCCTTTCCTAGGCCTTTTCGGCCTTTAGGTTTTGGGCTTCGTTCCTTTTGATGGGCCTCTTTAGCTTTATTTGTCCGAGGTCCGACCTCAGGCGTGGGCCTTGGGACGAGGTCGGACCTTTTGTGGATTTTGCCGAGTTGGAGGAGCTCGGTCAGGGTATGAACAGTGCCCCTGCCCGAGTTCGTCCTTTTTGGGAGGTCGAGCTCGGGCATAGTTGTTTTTCAAATTTCAAAAAATGGCCGTTCCTGTATTTATTGCATTTTACCGTTTCTCCTCGATTTCCGTTCGGGCTCTGTGAAGGCTTTATTTATTTGCTCCCTTCCTTTTTCTTCGTTTATTCTATTCCTTCCTGTTTTTCTAAGTTTTCGCCATCTCTTTTTCGAGCACCGCTTCTTCTTTCTCTTTGTTCTTCTTCCCCGAATCTTTCCGTGCGTCTTTCCGGGGTTTCCTCTGTGCCGCCGTTTCGTTCTCCTTGCTTTCGGAGCTCGTCGTCTTCTTTCTTTCTTCCAGGTTTGTTCTCGTCTCATATGCTTTTCTGTTCTTTTGTGTGGCTCTTTGTCTGTTTCTTCTTTCTTTATGCCTGGGTTGCCCCAAAAAGAGGCGCCGCCATTGCTTTGCTTGTATATGGGGGGGGCTCTTTTTGTTGTACTTTGTTCCGGGTTGCCGTATTTTCTTTTGTTGGGTTTTTGTTTCTTGCTTGGCTGAACGGGTTTTCGCTGTCTGCTTTATGTGATTTTTGCTTGCTGTTGTACTTCTTATTTGTAGGTAAGAGTTTCATGTCTCGAAAGGTTCTTCAAGCGATGTCGACCAAGATTCCAAGTGGTCTTGGTTGGGTAGACCCCCTTCCCCTAAAAGTCCCTTCTGTGGTAGATTCTGAATATTTGGCTAGGTTCCGTAGGCACTGTAGCATATGTGAGAATAGAGAGTCTGAGAGGGATTATGAACTAGTAGCCCCGGAATCCGAGGAGAGAGTGTGCTTCCCGCCTTTAGATAGTTCCGAGAAGCTCTTCTTTTATGCTTATGATTGTTTTTTCTCTAAGCTGAGTGTCCGACTTCCTTTTACCGACCTGGAGTCCGAGGTGTTGTGGTCATGTAACCTTGCCCCTACGCAGCTCCATCCAAATTCTTGGGCGTTTTTAAAGCTGTTTCAACTTTTGTGTCAGTTTTTGGGCGTCGCTCCCTCTATTTCTCTTTTTTCCTATTTGTTTGTGTTGACGAAGCCAGGGTCGGGTGGAGGGAAGGTGTCTTGGGTCTCTTTTAGAGCTAACCAGGGAAGGAAGTTTTGTACCCTTTATGATGAGTCCTTTCATGATTTCAAGAACTTTTATTTCAAGGTCCGGGCTACTGGAGACGTCCGACCTTTCTTTCTGGATGAGAGTGGGGAGCCTTCTTTTCCTCTTTGTTGGCAGGAGAATGTAGTGTCTACTAAGTATACTTTTGAGAGTCTAGATGAGGTTGAGCAGGCTTTTGTGGGTGTGGTGAGCAGTTTATGGGGTCGGGCACCTCACTTGGATACGAAGAAAATGTTGGGGGATCCAAGCCTTCTCCGTTCCGAGTTAGGTAGTTTCCCGACCTCTCCGAGATTCTTCTTTTTCAATATTGTTGTTTTGTTTGTTTTTGGTTGAATTTCTGTTGTGGTAATCCTTTTCTTTATATTTCTGTAGAGATGTCTTCTCAGGCGGATTCCATGAAGTTCCTTCGTCGGACGAAGAAGTCTGTGGCTGCTCGAAATATCGAGGCTGAGGCTTCTGCTCGATCTTCTCCGCAGAAGACTACCGTGGGTGTTCAGACTCGGTCGAAGACTATTCCGACTCCCCAGTTCCGAGCTATAAATCAAGACCCTCCGACCTCCGGGCCTGCTACCTCTTCTCCTCCCCCGTTCTCGGGTCCTCCTCCCAAGAAGCAGAAGACCTCTCAAGAGCTTGCGGGTTTTAACGATAACGATTTCGATGCTCTTGGTTGGATTGAACAGCATATTCTCCCTCAGACTTTTATCTCTACTGATGACGTGTCTATGGAGCATCATTTTCAGTAAATGGCGCGGAGTTGTGTTCGGATGGCCAGTCTTCATGCTGCTATTGCCCGGGAGTTCAAGAAATCCCCCATTGGCGCGACCAGCTCCCGACTTGAGAAGGCTCAGTCCGAGTTCGAGAAGATTAGTGAGCTGAAGGCTGCTAGGATTACGGAGCTGGAGGCCTCTTTGGAGAAGGAGAAAGCTAAAGCTACCGCGGCTGTGGCGGCAGCGAAAGCGTCCGAGGAGATGGCGAAGGCGACGACGGAGAATTATACTCGGATATATGCCGAGCTTGTGGAGACAAGGGAGAAGTTGCAATCTGCTCAGGATGATTTTTACGAGCTGGAAGGCCATGTGGCTAAGGGTATGGATGCTATGTTCGAGAATTTGAAGGCTCAGGTCCGGGTTCTTGCTCCTGACCTGGATCTGAGCTTATTTAGTACGGATAACGTTGTTGTGGAGGGAAAGATTGTTCCTGCTCCTAATGAGGATGAGGTGCCGGTGTCCGATCCCAAGGTTCCGGTGTCCGACCTCAAGGTTCCGGTTGCGGACCCGACTTCACCTTTGGCCGGGGATGGATCGGGTGTGGAGGTTTCAAGCCGAGATGATGGTGCTGTCAAGGCTGTCCCGATTTCTATGGTTCTTCCTCCGCAGCCTTCTACCGATGTGGAATCCGGAAAGGACCTTGATCCTCTGTAATCTTTTTATTTTTGGTTCTTTGCCCGGCCTGTGGGCTCTTTTGTTTTTGGATGGTTTCTGTGAACGCTTTGGACGCTTTTTTGCTTTTAGCTACTTGTAGTAACTTTTTAGCTTATTATGCGGTGTTTTGCTTTGACTTTTTTAGTTGTTTTTGGATAACAACTTTTTTAGCTAGCGCTTTGAAACTTCCGTTTTGTTTCTTTCCTTCGATTTCGTTTCTTCGCTTGTACTTTTTTAGTTGTTTTTGGATAACAACTTTTTTAGTAAGCGTTTTTGAAACTTCGTTTTATCCTTTCCTTCGATTTCGTTTCTTCGCTTTGTACTTTTTAGTTGTTTTTGTATAGCAACTTTTTAGTAAGCGTTTTCGAAATCTTGGTTTTGGCCTGTTGTGACTTGTTGCTCCGCTTTTATGCTTTTTAGTTGTTTTTTGGATAACAACTTTTTAGCTAGCGCTCGATTTCGTTTTTTCGCTCGTACTTTTTTAGTTGTTTTTGTATAGCAACTTTTTAGTAAGCGTTTTCGAAATCTTGGTTTTGGCCTGTTGTGACTTGTTGCTCCGCTTTTATGCTTTTTAGTTGTTTTTTGGATAACAACTTTTTAGCTAGCGCTCGATTTCGTTTTTTCGCTCGTACTTTTTTAGTTGTTTTTGTATAGCAACTTTTTAGTAAGCGTTTTCGAAATCTTCGTTTTCGCCGTTTTAAGGCTTCCTTCTCGGGTCCGGGCCTTTTCTCGGACCTCGGGTTGGGCAGTCGAGTACACCCTTTGTTGGGTCCGACCTTTCATTGGTCGGCCTTTTAAGTTATTTTTGTAATCTCTTTTTATTTGGCTTCTTTGAGCCTTTTTCAGAGTTACTTTTATAACTTCTCACATTAATTTGGACCTCGTCGCTTTTATCCTTGCCGACCTTATGTGGTCTCTCGGCAATGATTTTTTGCGTTTTGTCGAGCATAAATTAATGCGCCTTGGCGGGGTACTTTTCCAGGATTTGTTTTATGAAGAACAAAAGAAAATAGAAAAATTTGATTAGTATTTTAAAAAAGAAAGAATATTGGCAGAGTGTTTACCCTTGACTAGGTCGGGTGCCTTACTTGACCGGGTGTCTCATTAAAAAACCCTTTGTAGGGAAAAAGAGTACACCTCGGGTCAAATTTTTCTAGCTGTAGTACCGTCTTAGATTACAGGCGTGCCAGGCCCTGGGCAGCTCATTGCCTTCTAGGTCGGATATCTTGTAATAGCCTGTTCCTAAGACTTCTGTTACTTTGTAGGGTCCTTTCCAGTTTGCAGCTAGCTTTCCTTCTCCCGACTTTTGTGTTCCGATGTCGTTTCGGATTAGAATTAGGTCGTGAGTGGAGAAGCTCCGTTTTATTACTTTCTGATTGTATCTAAGGGCCGTTCGTCGTTTTAGGGCTTCTTCTCGGATCCGGGCTCTTTCTCGGACTTCGGGGAGGAGGTCGAGTTCTTCCTTTTGTGCCTGTGGGTTACCTTCTTCGTTGTGGAAGATGACTCTGGGTGACCCTTCATTTATTTCGATAGGAATCATTGCCTCCATCCCGTAAGCTAGTCGGAACGGCGATTCTCCCGTTGTAGAGTGTGGAGTTGTCCGATATGCCCATAGCACCTGGGGGAGCTCCTCGGCCCATGCCCCTTTGGCCTCTTGGAGTCTTCGTTTTAATCCGGCCAAGATGACTTTATTTGCGGCTTCTGCTTGTCCGTTGGCTTGTGGGTGCTCGACTGAGGTGAATTGCTGTTTGATTTTTAGTTCGGCCACCAAGTTCTGAAAACTTGTGTCCGTGAACTGTGTTCCATTGTCTGTTGTAATGGAGTAGGGGACTCCGAACCTTGTGACAATGTTTTTGTATAGGAATTTCCGGCTTTTCTGAGCCGTAATGGTGGCTAAAGGTTCAGCTTCGATCCACTTTGTGAAGTAGTCGACCCCTACTATGAGGTATTTGACTTGCCCCGGTCCTTGGGGGAACGGGCCGAGTAGGTCAAGTCCCCATTTTGCGAAGGGCCATGGTGCGGTGATGCTGATAAGGTCTTCGGGTGGTGCCTTGTGAAAATTGGCGTGTTTTTGGCAGGGGGGGCATATTTTCACAAACTCTGTGGCGTCTTTTTGCAAAGTTGGCCAGTAGAACCCGGCTCGGATTACTTTTTTGGATAATACCCGACTTCACCTTTGGCCGGGGATGGATCGGGTGTGGAGGTTTCAAGCCGAGATGATGGTGCTGTCAAGGCTGTCCCGATTTCTATGGTTCTTCCTCCGCAGCCTTCTACCGATGTGGAATCCGGAAAGGACCTTGATCCTCTGTAATCTTTTTATTTTTGGTTCTTTGCCCGGCCTGTGGGCTCTTTTGTTTTTGGATGGTTTCTGTGAACGCTTTGGACGCTTTTTTGCTTTTAGCTACTTGTAGTAACTTTTTAGCTTATTATGCGGTGTTTTGCTTTGACTTTTTTAGTTGTTTTTGGATAACAACTTTTTTAGCTAGCGCTTTGAAACTTCCGTTTTGTTTCTTTCCTTCGATTTCGTTTCTTCGCTTGTACTTTTTTAGTTGTTTTTGGATAACAACTTTTTTAGTAAGCGTTTTTGAAACTCCGTTTTATCCTTTCCTTCGATTTCGTTTCTTCGCTTTGTACTTTTTAGTTGTTTTTGTATAGCAACTTTTTAGTAAGCGTTTTCGAAATCTTGGTTTTGGCCTGTTGTGACTTGTTGCTCCGCTTTTATGCTTTTTAGTTGTTTTTTGGATAACAACTTTTTAGCTAGCGCTCGATTTCGTTTTTTCGCTCGTACTTTTTTAGTTGTTTTTGTATAGCAACTTTTTAGTAAGCATTTTCGAAATCTTCGTTTTGGCCTGTTGTGACTTGTTGCTCCGCTTTTATGCTTTTTAGTTGTTTTTTGGATAACAACTTTTTAGCTAGCGCTCGATTTCGTTTTTTCGCTCGTACTTTTTTAGTTGTTTTTGTATAGCAACTTTTTAGTAAGCGTTTTCGAAATCTTCGTTTTCGCCGTTTTAAGGCTTCCTTCTCGGGTCCGGGCCTTTTCTCGGACCTCGGGTTGGGCAGTCGAGTACACCCTTTGTTGGGTCCGACCTTTCATTGGTCGGCCTTTTAAGTTATTTTTGTAATCTCTTTTTATTTGGCTTCTTTGAGCCTTTTTCAGAGTTACTTTTATAACTTCTCACATTAATTTGGACCTCGTCGCTTTTATCCTTGCCGACCTTATGTGGTCTCTCGGCAATGATTTTTTGCGTTTTGTCGAGCATAAATTAATGCGCCTTGGCGGGGTACTTTTCCAGGATTTGTTTTATGAAGAACAAAAGAAAATAGAAAAATTTGATTAGTATTTTAAAAAAGAAAGAATATTGGCAGAGTGTTTACCCTTGACTAGGTCGGGTGCCTTACTTGACCGGGTGTCTCATTAAAAAACCCTTTGTAGGGAAAAAGAGTACACCTCGGGTCAAATTTTTCTAGCTGTAGTACCGTCTTAGATTACAGGCGTGCCAGGCCCTGGGCAGCTCATTGCCTTCTAGGTCGGATATCTTGTAATAGCCTGTTCCTAAGACTTCTGTTACTTTGTAGGGTCCTTTCCAGTTTGCAGCTAGCTTTCCTTCTCCCGACTTTTGTGTTCCGATGTCGTTTCGGATTAGAATTAGGTCGTGAGTGGAGAAGCTCCGTTTTATTACTTTCTGATTGTATCTAAGGGCCGTTCGTCGTTTTAGGGCTTCTTCTCGGATCCGGGCTCTTTCTCGGACTTCGGGGAGGAGGTCGAGTTCTTCCTTTTGTGCCTGTGGGTTACCTTCTTCGTTGTGGAAGATGACTCTGGGTGACCCTTCATTTATTTCGATAGGAATCATTGCCTCCATCCCGTAAGCTAGTCGGAACGGCGATTCTCCCGTTGTAGAGTGTGGAGTTGTCCGATATGCCCATAGCACCTGGGGGAGCTCCTCGGCCCATGCCCCTTTGGCCTCTTGGAGTCTTCGTTTTAATCCGGCCAAGATGACTTTATTTGCGGCTTCTGCTTGTCCGTTGGCTTGTGGGTGCTCGACTGAGGTGAATTGCTGTTTGATTTTTAGTTCGGCCACCAAGTTCTGAAAACTTGTGTCCGTGAACTGTGTTCCATTGTCTGTTGTAATGGAGTAGGGGACTCCGAACCTTGTGACAATGTTTTTGTATAGGAATTTCCGGCTTTTCTGAGCCGTAATGGTGGCTAAGGGTTCAGCTTCGATCCACTTTGTGAAGTAGTCGACCCCTACTATGAGGTATTTGACTTGCCCCGGTCCTTGGGGGAACGGGCCGAGTAGGTCAAGTCCCCATTTTGCGAAGGGCCATGGTGCGGTGATGCTGATAAGGTCTTCGGGTGGTGCCTTGTGAAAATTGGCGTGTTTTTGGCAGGGGGGGCATATTTTCACAAACTCCGTGGCATCTTTTTGCAAAGTTGGCCAGTAGAACCCGGCTCGGATTACTTTTTTGGATAATGCCCGAGCTCCGAGGTGGTTCCCACACATGCCTCCGTGGACTTCTTCGAGGACGCTCTTTGTTTCTGAGGTCGGGACGCACCTAAGGAGGGGGTTTGCGAATCCTCTTCTGTATAATACGTCGTGAATTAGCGTATAACTCTGGGCGTCTTTCGTGAGTCTTTTAGCTTCCTTTCTTTCGGCGGGGAGAGTTTCCGACTTCAGGTAGCTGAGTATGGGGGTCATCCATCCTTGCTGTTGGTCGGATATATTTAGCGTTTCTTCCTCTCTTAGCACGGAGGGAGATCGTAAGGTTTCCTGGAGGAGACTTCTGTTGTTGCCTCCGGGCTTGGTGCTGGCAAGCTTTGAGAGGGCGTCTGCCCGGGCATTTTGTTCCCGAGGTATGTGCTGGATCTGTATTTCTGAAAAGTGGCGTAATTGTGCCTGTGTTTGGTCCAGGTATTTCTTCATAGTTGGGTCTTTGGCCTGGTAGCTTCCATTTACTTGTGATGTGACGACCTGGGAGTCGCTGAAGATTGTGATTTTCTGGGCTCCGACCTCTTCGGCTAGTTTTAGGCCTGCTAATAGGGCCTCGTATTCGGCTTGGTTGTTCGAAGCCTGGAACTCGAATTTTAGGGATAGTTCTATCCGCGTTCCTTGGTCGCTTTCGAGTATAACCCCTGCTCCACTTCCTGTTTTGTTTGAGGACCCGTCGACATACAGGTTCCATGAGAGTGGGGTTCCAGGGGTCTCAGTGTATTCTGCGACGAAGTCGGCTAGATACTGAGATTTTATGGTAGTCCGGGCTTCGTAGTGGAGGTCGAACTCGGCCAGTTCCACCGCCCATTGTAGGATTCGTCCCGCCAGGTCTGTTTTTTGTAGGATGTGTCTCATGGGTTGGTTTGTCCGGACTTTGATGGTGTGGGCCTGAAAGTAGGGACGGAGCCTCCGAGCTGTGAACACTAGGGCGTAGGCGAATTTTTCTATTTTCTGATAGTTTAATTCGGCCCCTTGTAGTGCCTTGCTTACAAAGTATATGGGGTGTTGTCCTTGGTCATTTTCTCGTATTAATGCTGAAGCGACTGCTCGATGTCCGACCGAGAGGTATAGTACGAGCTCTTCCCCTTTTACAGGTCGGGTTAGGATTGGTGGCTGCCCGAGGAATTCCTTGAATTCTTGAAAGGCTTTTTCGCACTCTGGGGTCCATGAGAAGGGTTTCCCTTTCTTTAGGAGTGAGTAGAGAGGTAGTGACTTTATCGCTGATCCTGCCAAGAATCTTGATAGGGCGGCCAGCCTTCCATTCAGTTGTTGTAATTCTTTGACGCACGTCGGGCTTTTCATATTGAGTATCGCTTGGCATTTGTCCGGGTTTGCTTCGATGCCCCTTTGAGTCAGCATGAAGCCTAAGAATTTTCCGGCTTCTGCGGCGAAGGTGCACTTTGTCGGGTTAAGTCTCATGTCGTGCTTTCTGAGGGTGCTGAAGACGCTGGTGAGGTCGGTCAGTAAGTTTCTATCTTCTTGTGTCTTTACCAGCATGTCGTCGACGTATACCTCTAGCTGTAATCCGATGTGCTCTGAGAACACTTTGTTCATTAGCCTCTGGTAGGTTGCCCCTGCGTTCTTTAGCCCGAAGGGCATTACTACGTAGCAGTAGTTTGCCCTTGGGGTTATGAATGAGGTCTTTTCTTGGTCGGGTCCGTACATCGGGATTTGATTGTATCCCGAGTATGCGTCCATGAAGGAGAGATATCTGTAGCCTGAGGCTGCGTCTACTAAGGCGTCGATGTTTGGTAGTGGATATGGGTCTTTGGGGCAGGCTTTGTTGAGGTCTGTGTAATCGACGCACATCCTCCATTTTCCGTTGGGCTTTTTTACCAGGACCACGTTTGCGAGCCACAGGGGGTATTTTACTTCCCTAATGAACCCTGCATCTAGTAGTGCTTGTACTTGTTCCTCTATTGCTTGTATGCGCTCGGGTCCGAGCTTCCGGCGTCTTTGTTGGATAGGTCGGGACCCCGGGTAAACTGATAGCTTATGGCACATCAGGTCGGGGCTTATGCCTGGCATGTCGGAAGCTTTCCAGGCGAAGAGGTCGGAATTCTCCTTTAAGAGGGTTATGAGTTCCTCTTTTAGGCCCGTTTTGAGGTTTGCTCCTATGTTTGTTATTTTTTCAGGTGTGTCCCCGATCTGTACTTTTTCGGTTTCTCCCTCTGGTTGTGGTCGAAGATCTTCTCGGGACTGAACTCGTCCGAGTTCTATCGTGTTGACTTCTTTCCCTTTCAGGCTCAGGCTTTCGTTGTAGCATCGCCGCGCTAGTTTTTGGTCGCCTTTTAGAGTAGCGATTCCCTTTGCGGTAGGGAACTTCATACAGAGGTGTGGGGTCGAGACTATAGCTGCCAGTCTGTTTAGGGTTGGTCGCCCAATGAGGGCATTGTATGCCGAAGTGACGTCGACTATAATGTAGTCGATGCTTAATGTTTTAGATTGCTCGCCTTTTCCAAAGGTAGTGTGTAGCGAGATGTATCCTAAGGGATGGATCGGGGTATCCCCTAGCCCGAATAGGTCGGTGGGATAGGCCTTTAGTTCTTTTTCTTCAAGTCCGAGCTTGTCGAATGCCGTTTTGAACAGGATGTCTGCTGAGCTCCCTTGGTCAATCAGGGTTCAATGTAAGTTGGCGTTTGCTAAGATAATGGTGACTACCATTGGATCGTCGTGTCCGGGAATTATCCCTTGAGCATCTTCTCGGGTAAATGAGATGGTAGGTAACTCGGGCAGGGGACTGTCTTCTCGGACATGATAGACTTCTTTGAGGTGTCTTTTTCGCGAGGATCTGGATGTTACTCCGCCTGCAAAACCTCCATTTATCATGTGAACGTGTCTTTCAGGGGTTCGCGGGACTTGTTCGGCCCGACCTTCATTGTCTCCCCGTCTTCTCTTCCTGGTCTCTTCTCCTTTCTCTGCTATGTATCTGTCGAGTTTTCCTTCTCTGGCCAGCTTTTCTATAACATTTTTTAGGTCATAGCAGTCGTTAGTAGAATGACCGTAGAGCTTGTGATATTCACAGTATTCGGACCAATCTCTTCCCGCTCTCTTGTGTTTTAGTGGTCGGGGCGGTGGGATCTTTTCGGTGTGGCATACTTCTCTGTAGACGTCTACCAGGGAGACTCGGAGGGGGGTGTAGTTGTGGTACTTCCGTGGCTTGTCCGAGTTGGGTTCTTCTTTCTTCTTCTGTTCCCGATCTCGATCTCGGAGTGGGTAGGTTGATTCCTTCCTAGAAGAGTCTCTTAACTGGGAGGTTTCCTCCATGTTGATGTATTTTTCTGCTCGCTCCTGCACCTCGTATAGGGAGGTCGGGTATCGTTTGGATAGGGATTGGCTAAACGGTCCTTCTTTTAGGCCGTTTGCTAGTCCCATGATGGCTGCTTCAGTGGGCAAGTGTTGTATGTCCAGGCAGGCTTTGTTGAATCGCTCCATGTATTCTCGGAGAGTTTCTTGGTTACCTTGCTTGATCCCGAGTAGACTGGGGGCATGTTTTGTTTTGTCCTTTGAATAGAGAACCTTGTTAGGAATTTTTTGGTTAGGTCTTCGAAGCTGGTGATTGATCTTGGTGGCAGGCTGTCGAACCACTTCATGGCTGACTTGGTGAGAGTGGTGGGGAAGGCTTTGCACCGAATCGCGTCGGAGGCGTCGACTAGGTACATTCTGCTTCTGAAATTGCTGAGGTGGTGACTTGGGTCGGTGGTGCCATCGTAGAGATCCATGTCGGGTGGTTTGAAGTTTCGCGGTACTTTCTCCTTCATGATCTCTCGCGTGAAGGGATCATGGTTGCCTTCGGGGGTGGTGCCGCGTTCTGTTCGGTCTTTTAGGTTGGCCTCTATTTTCCGCAGTTTTTCTTCTAATTCTCTGCGCTTGCGAGCCTCCCTTCTCAGATCTTGTTCAGTTTCTTTTTGTTTTTTTATGTCCTCTTCGAGTTGTTTCAGTCGGTTTTGTTGTGCCCGGACTGCTTCTAGAATTTCCGAGCTCTTTTCTCTTTCGGTATTTTGTGGATCCTTGTTTGGGAGTGATGTCTTTGGGCGATTCTGTTTGTTTCCTCCTGGAGTGCGTGGTGACAGAGGGCTGTCCGGTCGTTCTCCGGTGTCAACTTCCTCCTCTTGTTCTGATGTAGCGTGGTCATTGTTGAGAGGGTCGTCCGCCATGGTAAAGGGATGACTTCCAGGTCCCCGGCAACGGCGCCAATGTTCCGGTGGTTACCTGAAACGTGTAGCTCGGTCATCTGGAGATGCCCGAGGTGGGGGTCAGGGACCCGAGCTTGATGTGTTGGCGGTTGGTGGTTGTACCTGCAATGACACTCCGATGCTTAAGTTAGCATGGGTCCAAGCAGATATGTGTAGAATGTGGAATGTCTCTCATACCTGGGTGCTCCAGTGTATTTATAGTAGTTGGTCGTGATCTTCCCTGGATAAGATATTCTTATCTTATCTTATCTTTTGGGAGTTTTACCTCTATCTTTGTGGAACCGCCTTTCCTAGGCCTTTTCGGCCTTTAGGTTTTGGGCTTCGTTCCTTTTGATGGGCCTCTTTAGCTTTATTTGTCCGAGGTCCGACCTCAGGTGTGGGCCTTGGGACGAGGTCGGACCTTTTGTGGATTTTGCCGAGTTGGAGGAGCTCGGTCAGGGTATGAACAGAAAGTAAGAAGGAAATGAAAAGCAGCCCACTGTCAAAGGAGAAGCATCACGAAAAAGGAGGAAGAAAAGCAAGAAAAAAGCTCAAAAAAGGTGGAAGAACAAAAAGATCCCAACTGAGGGATTTTCAAAGGGAGATAAAGTAGAGTTAATCTATCAACAGTTGGGGACAAACCAACAAGCTGATGACTACTACAATGTCAGTAGGATACTCTCACTAGATCATACAGAGATTGAGCATTGATGACTTACATCATCTACCATTTTTCTTGCATAAAAAGAACCATAAAAGAGGCATAATCTCATTTGATCATTGCAATTCATACCTTAATTGATAAATATCATAGTACATTGCTTTGAAATGAGTTTGTTCTGGATTTCAGGTGGAGAAGACATCAAAAATGGGGAAGAAAACAACAAAACAAATGGGGCATGTGAAGCAGGCGTGCACTTGGAACAAACGCCACAAAAATGTATTGGCGTGGCACGCTAGAAGCTGGGCATGGAACGCTGGTACGAAATTCCAAATAGCAAAAATTGAAGACCATCAAAGGGGCGTGGCACACCAGGAGCAGGGCGTGGCACGCGAACTCATTACTAGATGAGCCATCACTATGGTGTGCCACTTTGTGTCGAAGGTGTGGCACGCCAGCACCAGAGTTCACTTGGGCGTGCCACTTGAGGACCAAGGTATGGCACGGCAAGCCTATAAGACCCACAATTGAATGGGCGTGCCACTTGAGCAACAAGGCGTGGCACGCCTGTGAACAAAGAGACAATGCAAAAGCTGGGCGTGCCACTTGGTATCGAAGGTGTGGCACGCCAGCTCAAGAAGTCCCACTAAGGCGTGCCACTTGAGCAACAAGGCATTGCATGCCAGCACCTAAGGAGGCCAAATAGAGCTGGGCGTGCCACTTGGTATCGAAGGCGTGGCACGCCAGCTTAATTATCTCACTTTGGGGTGCCACTTGAACATTGAGGCGTGGCACGCCAACATCTAGGACCATGGAAAATGAAGGGCGTGACACGCCAGTCTCATGGCGTGGCACGCTGGTAGTGTTTTCCAGAGAAGGAATTAAAGGGCCATGAACTCAGGCGTGCCACTTGGGAGATGAGGCGTGGCACGCCAGCAAGAAGATGAAGCAAATGAAGGACGTGACACGCCAGTCTCATGGCGTGGCATGCTGGTAATATTTTCCAGAGAGGAAGAAGAGGAGCCAATGAACTCAGGTGTGCCAGTTGGATGGCGAGGCGTGGCACGCCGGCAAGGGTGTGAAGCTTTAAGAAGGGCGTGGCACGCCAAACCCTGGGTGTGCCATGCTGGTACAAATCTTCAGAAGCATAGAAATAAGGGAAGTGACATTGGGGGTGCCACTTTGGTTTGAAGGCGTGGCATGCCAGGGTGCTTTGCCCTTTAAAATGCCTTGGGCATGCCACTTTGGATCGAAGGCGTGGCACGCCAGGGTGCTTTGCCCTTTAAAATGTCCTGGGCGTGCCACTTAGGCTCGAAGGCGTGGCATGCCAGAGTGAAACAGAGGACGGCGTGCCACTTGAATGGAGAGGTGTGGCACGCCAAATCAGAAACAGAAGGAGCGTGACATGCCAGAGAAGCGCCAGTCACACACTAGCTGGAAGATCACGTTTGTTGAGTTTCTTTTACCTCCAAATTGTAATTTTCTTTTATTTTCTAGATCTAGGAGTAGTATAAATACCCTTGGAAGTATTGGAAAAATTGGATTTCACTTTTTACTTTTCACACTTCATCTCTTCCATCTTCTGTACTTTCTCCCTGGTCTATGAGTAGCTAAATTCTATTGTACTTGATGGATTAATGATAGTGAATTTCTTCTTCTCTTCATCTTCTCTTTGATTTGCTAGAAGGAATTTCGATTTTAATGCTTAGTGTTCAATTAACTTGGAAAAGAGATTGAATGCAAAATGGGTTTCATGGGAACCTTGGAAAAGGAAACATGAAACCATGCTAGAAATCCCTTCTCACACTTGAGTAGAATCCGGGTTTTGGTGTTTGGATATGGTGACATATAATCCTCCCTCTACCTGGACCTATGATGATGTGTGGTATAATCAGGGACCAAGCATATCTCTCTTCATGAGCAATTAGACCAAGGAATTGGTTATTGATCAAGATCTAAGAGATTGAGTCACCAAGGGATTGGGGCTCAATCAATCATGATTGCCAAGAGGTCAATGAGTTGCATGACTGAAGAGGATATGAGCTGAAATTAATCCAAAGAGACAGTATCTCCTGATCTCAATGAATTCCCCCATTCTTATCTCTCCCATTCTTTTATAGTTTTACTTACATTCTTCAAAATCCCATTCCCATTTACATTCTTGTTATTTCCATTTTTTGCATTTTATTGCTTTTTGTTATTTCTTTTGTCATTTATGTTTCTGCCATTTCTAATTCTGCACACACAACTTATTCTGTTGAGCTTGACTAATTCACCAATTGATTAAAATTGCTCAAATCTACCAATCTCTGTGGATACGATCCCACTCCACTGTGGGTTAATACTTGACGATAATTTTGGTGCACTTGCCAAGAGTGGATTCATCAATATTATTGGAGAAGGGTAGTGAATCCGAACCGATCAAGTTTTATGACGCCGTTGCCGGGGATTGGTTTGAATTTGATAATGAGTAAACCAATTGGAAAGCTAGATTAAGCATTTTTTTATTTTAGTTTTTTCTTTATTCATTTCCTAGTGTAACCTTTAAATTCCTTTCTAATCTCTTTTTTTTCATTCTTGTCTATCTGAGATTCTTTAGCCATTCATTGTTTATACTTTCACTCTTCTAACTGTTTGATTAATTGCATCACTTAACCTAATCACTAATTTTAACTAAGGAGATTTCTTCACTTGCTCTTTTCTTGCTGTGTGTTGGCTGTATGACACGTAGAAGAGGAGAGACTTCATCCTCTTATGATAGTGAACCTGAGAGAACCTTCCTTAGATTGAGGAGGGAGGCTAGAGGAAAGGGTATAGTTGGAGAAGAACCAGTAGAAGAAGATCTAACAACCACCATGGAAGACGAAGTGCACGAAGATGTTGGAGGAGTAGCTGGAAATCAAGCTGCGCAAGAGAGGAGAGTCTTAGGCTCCTATATCAACCCAAATTCAGGAAATTGTGGCAACTGCATCCTCAAGCCAAAAATCCATGCCAACAACTCTGAGTTGAAACCTCAACACATCACACTAGTCCAGAATAACTGCTCATATGGAAGAGGTGCTCAAGAAGATCCAAGTCAACATCTCAACACATTCTTGAGGATATGCGATACTATAAAGTCCAATGGTGTACATCATGACACCTATAAACTACTTCTGTTCCCTTTCTCACTCAGAAATAAGGCAACAAAGTGGTTAGAATCATTTTTCAAGGAGATCCTAACCACATGGGAGGATGTTGTGAACAAGTTTCTAGCAAGATTTTACCCTCCACAGAGGATCAACAGGCTAAGAGCTTAGGTGTAAACCTTTAGACAGCTAGACGGTGAAACACTCTATGAGGCCTGGGAGAGGTTCAAAGATCTAACAAGGAAATGCCTACCGGATATGTTTAATGAGTGGGTGCAGCTCCACATTTTCTATGAAGGATTAACCTATGAATCGAAGAAGGCTGTGGACCACTCTTCAGGGGGTTCACTCAACAAGAAGAAGACCATCGAGGAAACCATAGATGTCATTAAAACTGTAGCTGAGAATGACTACTTCTATGCTTCAGAAAGAGGCCAAAAAAAAGGGGTGCTAGAACTCAATTCTATGGATGCCCTGTTGGCACAACACAAGGCAATTGCAGCACAATTGGCATCCTTAACAAAGAAAATGGAAAACAATCAAGTTGCAGTTGTCCAAGCTCAAGCACCACCCTAAGAAGAAAATTAACCAGAAGTTGAATGTGAGCAAGCAAACTATGTGCATAACCCCTCTCGACCACCATATGACCCTAACTCTAAGACATATAACCCAGTATGGAAGAACCACCCAAATTTTGGGTGGGGGAACCAACAAAATCACAATCAAGAGCACAACAAACAATACCAAGCCAATCAATACCAGAATCACAACTCCAACCATCAGTCAAATAACAACAGACCTTACCACAACCCACCTCACACATCATATCCTTCCAACTAGCAAACACACCACCATCAAGACACACTAACCCCAACCTCACAACCATGTAAAATCAAGGGTAACTTTGAGAGAGTAGAGGCCACAATAGCACAGCTATCATCACAGCTTACAGGAGCCATTTCCACCCTCTTGGAAAGGCAAGCACAAGCTGAAAAGAAGATAGATGCCAACCAAGAAGAATACAGGTCGAATTTGAAGAACAAAGGTACAGCAATCTCAAAACTGGAAGCACAAGTGGGGTTCTTATCCAAGCAAATCCCAATGCCTACACACACATTTCCAAGTGACACCACGACCAACCCAAGAGGGGAATGCAAGGCCATTACACTTAGAAGTGGAAAGGTGATAGAAGAAGCCACCCAAAACCAGGAAAACAAAGAAGAAGAAGTTGAAGAAAAGCCTGAAAATAGGAAGAAAGAAGAGGCCTCTAGCCCATCTTCACCAAAGCCAATCTTGAAGCCTTATGTACCAAAGGCACCATACCCACAAAGGCTAAGGAAGGATGGGAAGAACAGCCAGTTCTCCAGATTTTTGGAAATCTTTAAAAAGCTCCAAATCAACATACCATTTGCTGAAGCATTGGAGCAAATGCCCCTCTACGCAAAGTTCTTGAAGGAGCTCATGACTAGAAAAAGAAACTGGGGTGAAAAGGAGACTGAAGTCCTACCTGAGGAATGTAGTTCCATCATACAAAAGAAATTCCCCCAAAAAATGAAGGACCCAGGAAGTTTCCAAATCCCCTGCATCATAGGGGATATCACTATTGAAAAGGCCTTGTGTGACTTGGGAGCTAGCATCAATCTCATGTCCTTGAACATGATGAGAAGGATGAGAATTGAGGAAGCCAAACCAAACAAGAATGGCACTCCAACTAGCTGACAGAACATTCAAGTTTCCACATAGAGTGGTGGAAGATTTGTTGGTGAATGTGGGAGAATTTATCTTCCCAGCTGACTTTGTTGTGCTGGATATAGAAGAAGAGGCAAACACTTCAATTATCCTAGGAAGGCCATTCCTAGCTACTGCTGGAGCCATCATTGATGTACAAAAAGGAGAACTAGTCTTGAGATTATATTAGGAAAACATGGTCTTCAATGTCTTCAAGGCAATGAGTTATCCCAAGGAAGCAATAGGAGAATGCATGATGGTGGACACCACAGAACAAATAGTCCAAGGAGTTTTGGAAGAAGAGCAATATGAAGGAAGTAAGAAATTGGAGCAACAAGCACCATGTGAGGAACCACCACAAGGAACCATGGGAAGCTCAATCATGGCAAACCACAAAGATAACAATAAAGAAGAGGCACCAAAACTAGAGCTAAAAACCCTACCTCCAAGCTTGAAATATGCCTATCTAGGTGACAACAGCACCTGTCCAGTGATCATCAACTCAAGCTTGAGCAAGGAGCAAGAAGAGAAGCTCATCCAAGTGCTAAAACAACACAAGGATGCTATAGGCTGGACACTCACAGACCTAAAAGGGATCAACCATTCAATGTGTATGGTGCACAAAATTGTGATCATCAACAATGGCGCCAAATACATGGAGCTCTCAAACGTGAATCACACTTTGTCACAACTTCGCACAACTAACCAGCAAGTGCACTGGGTCGTCCAAGTAATAAACCTTACATGAGTAAGGGTCGATCCCACGGAGATTATTGGTATGAAGCAAGCTATGGTCATCTTGTAAATCTCAGTTAGGCGAATTTAAATGGTTATAATGGCTTTTGAATATAAAGATAAATAAAGCATAAAATAGAGATAGAGATACTTATGTAATTCATTGGTGGGAATTTCAGATAAGTGCATGAAGATACTGTGTTCCTTCTGAATCTCTGTTTTTCTACTGCTTTCTTCCAATCATTCTTACTCCTTTCTATGGCAAGCTGTATGTAGGGCGTCACTGTTGTCAATGGCTACTTCCCATCCTCTTAGTAAAAATGGTCCAAATGCTCTGTCACAGCACGGCTAATCATCTGTCGATTCTCGATCATGTTGGAATAGAATCCAGTGATTCTTTTGCATCTGTCACTACGCCTAACACTCGCGAGTTTGAAGCTCGTCACAGTCATCCCATCTCAGATCTTACTCGGAATACCACAGACAAGGTTTAGACTTTCTAGATCTTAGGAATGGCCGCCAATAATTCTAACTTATACCACGAAGACTCTGATCTTTCGGAATGGAGGCTAAGAGACACGCGCTCGATCTAAGGTTGAACGGGAGTGGTTGCCAGGCATGCGTTCATAGGTGAGAATGATGATGAGTGTCATGGATCATCACATTCATCATGTTGAAGTGCAACGAATATCTTAGAATAAGAATAAGCTGAATTGAATAGAAGAATAATAGTAATTGCATTAATACTCGAGGAACAGCAGAGCTCCACACCTTAATCATGGTGTGTAGAAACTCCACCGTCGAAAATACATAAGTGATAATGGTTCAGGCATGGCCGAATGGCCAGCCCCCAAACGTGATCAATAATCTCCAATAATGATCTAAGGAAAGCTAAAGATGTCTAATACAATAGTAAAAAGTTCTATTTATACTAGACTAGTTACTAGGGTTTACAAAAATAAGTCTAAGTGTAAAAATCCACTTCTGGGGACCACTTTGGTGTGTGCTTGGGCTGAGCTTGAGCTTTACACGTGCAAAGGCTTCTCTTGGGGTTAAACGCCAAGTTCTAATGTGTTTTTGGCGTTTAACTCTGGTTTGTGACGTGTTTCTAGCATTTTACTCTAGAATGCAGCATGGAACTGGCGTTGAACGCCAGTTTACGTCATTTAAACTCGAATAAAGTATGAACTATTATATATTTCTGGAAAGCCCTGGATGTGTACTTTCCAACGCATTTAATAGTGCGCCATTTGGAGTTCTGTAGGTCCAGAAAATCCATTTCAAGTGCAGGGAGGTCAGAATCCAACAGCATCAACAGTCCTTTGTCAGCCTCCTATCAAATTTTTGCTCAGGTCCCTCAATTTCAGCCAGAAAATACCTGAAATCACAGAAAAACACACAAAATCATAGTAATGTCTAGAAATGTTAATTTTGCATAAAAACTAATAAAAACACCCCTAAAAGTAGCTAGATCCTACTAAAAACTACCTAAAAACAATGTCAAACAGCGTATAAATTATGCGCTCATCACAACACCAAACTTAAATTGTTGCTTGTCCCCAAGCAACTGAAAATCAAATAGGATAAAAAAGAATAGAATATACTATAAATCCCAAAATATCAATGAATATTAGTTCTAATTAGATGAGCGGGACTTGTAGCTTTTTGCTTCTGAACAGTTTTGGCATCTCACTTTATCCTTTGAAGTTTAAAATGATTGGCATCCATAGGAACTCAGAGCTCAGATAGTGTTATTGACTCTCCTAGTTAAGTATGTTGCTTCTTGAACACAGCTACTTTTATGAGTCTTGGCCGTGGGCCTAAGCACTCTGTTTTCCAAAATTACCACCAGATACATAAATGCCACAAACACATGACTGGGTGAACCTTTTCAGATTGTGACTCAGCTTTGCTAAAGTCCCTAGTTAGAGGTGTCCAGAGCTCCTAAGCACACTCTTTTTGCTTTTGGATCACGACTTTAACCACTCAGTCTCAAGCTTTTCACTTGGACCTTCATGCCACAAGCACATGGTTAGGGACGGCTTAATTTAGCCGCTTAGGCCTGGATTTTATTTCCTTGGGCCCTCCTATCCATTGATGCTCAAAGCCTTGGATCCTTTTTTTTTTTACCCTTGCCTTTTGGTTTTAAGGGCTATTGGCTTTTTCTGCTTGCATTTTTTTTCTTTTATTTGTTTCTCGCCATTTTTTTTTCGCAAGCTTTTGTTATTCACTGCTTTTTCTTGCTTCAAGAATCAATTTTATGATTTTTCAGATTATCAATAACATTTCTCTTGTTCATCATTCTTTCAAGAGCCAACAATTTTAACATTTATAAACAACAAGATAAAAAATATGCACTGTTCAAGCATTCATTCAGAAATAAAAAAGTATTGTCACCGCATCAATATAATTAAACTAATTTCAAGGATGAATTCGAAACTCATGTATTTCTTGTTCTTTTGTATTAAAAATATTTTTCATTTAAGAAAGGTGAAGGATTCATGGAATTATTCATAGTCTTAAGACATAGACTCTAGACACTAATGATCATGTAATAAAGATACAAACATGGACAAACATGAAGCATAAAGTCGAAAAACAGAGAGATAAGAACAAAGAAGTTAAGGAATGAGTCCACCTTAGTGAGGGTGGTGCCTTTGTTGGAGTCCACCAATTGTGTTCTTGAGCTCCTATATGTCTCTTCCTTGCCTTTGTTGCTCCTCCCTCATAGCTTTCTGATCTTTTCTAATCTCATTGAGAATGATGGAGTGCTCTTGGTGTTCCACCCTTAATTGGTTCATGTCATGACTCAATCCTTTTAGAGAAGTGTTGAGTTGTTCCCAATAGTTGCTTGGAGAAAAATGCATCCCTTGAGGCATGTCAGGGATTTCTTGATGATGAGCCTCCTCATGCGTCTCTTGAGATCCATGGATAGGCTCTCTTATTTGCTCCATCCTCTTCTTAGTGATGGGCTTGTCCTCTTCAATGAGGATGTCTCCTTCTATGACAACTCCAGCTAAGTAGCATAGATGGCAAATGAGATGAGAAAAAGCTAGCTGATGAATAGATTTTTGACGGTTTAGAATTTTACAAATGAAATCTCGTCGAAGTATAGTCTCTAAACCAACAATAATCCTCTCATACAAAAATTTGTTTGTCACAAGTACAAACCCCTAAAATCTATAAACCGAAGTATTTAAACCTCGGGTCGTTCTCCCTAGGATTTACAATAAAGTGTCTTGTTATTGGTTGTGAGTTATTTTGGGGTTTTTGAGATTATAGACAAGAAATTCTAAATGGCAAAGAAAATAAACTAACAACTAACAAAGCTCTTGGCAAGATATGAGAACTAGAAGTCCTATCCTAGTTATCCTTCTCAATTATGATGAGAATTGTGTATTGCTCCCACTTAGTTAACCTCTAACCATGGAGGAAAGCCAAGTGAATGAATCAATTTGATTCCTCAAGTCCTAATCAACTCCTAAAGGAAAGACTAGCTTTAGAGGCATTCAAATCAATTAGCAACTTCTAATTATCAACCAACAAAAGAATTAGATAACTCAAGAGTCACTAATTACTCTACCTAGGCCAAGAGGAACAAAACCTACACTAAAATCCAACCAATCATTTCATCAAACACTTGGAAGGCACAAAAGAAAAGCAAAGCAAATTGACAACAAGAAGAGAATCTAACAACAATTATTGAAAGAAATTAACAACAACAATCAAAAGAAACACAATTATTATGAATTACCTTGAATTGAATTGAAAGAAAGTAGAAGGAACAATACTAGATCTACAACAAAATATAAGAACAACATAAAAGAGATTACACCAAAAGAATAGGAGAAGAATGAATGTAACTACAAGGAATTGAGAATATAGAAGTAGAAGAAGATGAATCTAAATCTAGATCTAAGAACTAAACCTAATCCTAATCCTAATCCTAGAGAGAAATGAGAGCTTCTCTCTCTAGAAACTAGTTCTAACTACTTCTAAAACTAAACTATGACTAATGATCAAAAGTATGTTGATTCCTCTTCAATCCTTGGCTTAAATAGCATCAGAAATGAGTTGGATTGGGCCCACAAGGCTTCTAAAATCGCTGGCCACGTGTTGCATTAAGTGGGTCATGTGCCACCATCGGTGCGTCCGCGTACCGTGCGCGTGCGCGCCTCTATGCGCAATGCAACTATGGCAAATCTTATATCGTTTCGAAGCCTCGGATGTTAGCTTTCCAACCCAACTGGAACCGCATCATTTGGACCTCTGTAGCTCAAGTTATGGTCATTTAAGTGCGTAGAGGTCGGCTTGACAGCTTTCCGGTTCTTTCATTTCTTCATAAGTTCTCCAACTTTTCATGCTTTCTTTCTTCATTCCCTTGATCCAATCTTTGCCTCCTAAACATTAAATCACTTAACAAACATATCAAGGCATCTAATAGAATCAAGGAGAATTAGATTTAGCAATTTTAAGTCCTAAAAAGCATGTTTTCACTCTTAAGCACAATTAAAGGAGAATATACAAAACCATGCTATTTCATTGAATAAATGTGGGTAAAATGTGATAAAATCCCCAAAAATCAATACAAGATAAACCCTACAAATGGGGTTTATCACTAGCCTTGCCAAGGTGGAAGGCTTTTCGGCTACTTTGTAGAGTTTTAGAGATATGACTTCATGAACTTCTACTTCCTCTCCAATCATGATGCTATGGATCATGATGGCCCGATCCACAGTTACTTCAGATCGGTTGCTAGTGGGGATGATGGAGCATTGGATGAACTCCAACCATCCTCTAGCCACAGGCTTAAGGTCCAGTCTTCTCAATTGAACCGGCTTGCCTTTTGAGTCTCTTTTTCATTGAGCTCCTTCCACACATATGTCCGTGAGGACTTGGTCCAACCTTTGATCAAAGTTGACCCTTCTAGTGTAAGGGCGTGCGTCTTCTTGCATCATAGGCAAGTTGAACCCCAACCTTACGTTCTCCGGACTGAAATCTAAGCATTTCTGCCGAACCATTATAAGCCAATTCTTTGGGTTTGGGTTCATTGCTTTGATCATGGTTCCTAGTGATCCATGCATTGGCATAGAACTCTTGAACCATTAAGATTCTGACTTGTTGAATGGGGTTGGTAAGAACTTCCTAACCTCTTCTTTGGATCTCATGTCGGATCTCCGGATACTCATTTTTCTTGAGCATGATATGGACCTCAAGGATCACCTTCTTCTTGGCCATAACTTCATAGAAATGGTCTTGATGGACCTTTGAGATGAATCTCTCCATCTTCCATGACTCGGAGGTGGAAGCTTTTGTCTTCCCTTTCCTCTTTCTAGAGGTTTCTCTGGCCTTAGGTGCCATAAATGGTTATGGAAAAACAAAAAAGCTATGCTTTTACCACATCAAACATAGAATGTTGCTCGCCCTCGAGCAAAAGAAGAAAGAATAGAAGAAGAAGAAGAAGATATGGAGGAAAGGGAGAGAGGTGTGGGTTTCGGCCAAGGGGGAAAGAGAGGGTAGTGTTGTGTGAAAATGAAGAAGGGGTTTATGGTTTGGTCATGTAGGGTGGGTTTGGGCGGGAAAGAGATTTTGAATTTGAAGGTAGGTGGGGTTTTTGGGGAAGAGTGGATGGATGTGATTGGTGAAGGGGTAATGGGGAAGAGAGATTGAGGTGATTGGTGAAGGGTATAGTGGTATTGGTTTGTGTGAAAAAGAGAGAGGTGGGGTAGGTGGGGATCCTGTGGGGTCCACAGATCCTGAGGTGATCCTGTGGGGTCCACAGATCATGAGGTGTCAAGGATTTCTCATCCCTGCGCCTTTTAGGCATCTAAAATGCCCTCTGTATGCAATCCTGGCATTTAATGCCAGACTGATGCTTGTTTCTGGCGTTAAACGCCCAAATGTAGCCTGTTTCTGGCATTTAACGCCAACCTGATGCTTGTTTCTGGCGTTAAACGCCAGCTTGGTGCTTGTTTCTGGCGTTAAACGCCAGACAGATGCTTGTTTTTGGCGTTTAAATGCCAGACGGCTCTTCCTCCAGGGTGTGCTTTTTCTTCTGCTATTTTTGATTCTGTTTTTAATTTTTGCAATTGTTTTGTGACTCCACATGATCATATACCTAATAAAATATAAAAGAACAATAGAAATATAGATAAATAAATAATTGGGTTGCCTCCCAATAAGCGTTTCTTTAATATCAATTGCTTGACAGTGAGCTCTCATAGAGCTTCACAGATGTTTAGAGCATTGTTGGGACCTCCCAACACCAAACTTAGAGTTTGATTGTGGGGGCTTTGTTTGACTCTGTATTGAGAGAAGCTTTTCATGCTTCCTCTCCATGGCTGCAAAGGAAGATTCTTGAGCTTTAAACACAAGGTGGTCCCCATACAATTGAAGGACTAGCTCTCATCTATCAACATCAATCACAGCTCCTGTTGTGGCTAGGAAGGGTCTTCCAAGGATGATGCATTCATCCTCATCCTTCTCAGTGTCTAAAATTATGAAATCAATAGGGATGTAAACGCCTTTAACCTTTAAAAACGCGTCCTCTACCAATCCATAAGCTTATTTTATTGACTTGTCTGCCATCTATAATGAGATTCTTGCAGCATCTACCTCAAAGATCCCCAGTTTCTCCATTATAGAGAGTGGCATAAGATTTATACTTGACCCCAGGTCACACAGAGCCTTCTCAAAGGTCATGGTGCCTATGGTATAGGGTATTAAGAATTTACCAGGATCTTTTTTCTTTTGAGGTAAAGTTTGCTGAACCCATGTATTTAGTTCACTAATGAGCAAGGGAGGTTCATCTTCCCAAGTCTCATTACCAAACAACTTGGCATTCAGCTTCATGATGGCTCCTAGATATTGAGCAACTTACTCTTTAGTTACATCTTCATCCTCTTCAGAGGAAGAATAGTTTTCAGAGCTCATGAATGGCAGAAGGAAGTTTAATATAATCTATATGGTCTCCACATGAGCCTCAGATTCCTTTAGGTCCTCAATAGGGAACTCCTTTCTGTCTGGAGGACGTCCCATGAGGTCTTCCTCATTGGGATTCACGTCCTCCCCTTCCTCTTTGGATTCGGCCATTTTGATTATATCAATGGCCTTACACTCTCTTTTTGGATTCTTTTCTATATTGCTTGGGAGAGTACTAAGAGGAGTTTCAGTGATTTTCTTACTCAACTGACCCACTTGTGCCTCCAAGTTTCTAGTGGAGGACCTTGTTTCATTCATGAAACTTTAAATATCCTTAGATAGATTAGAGACTATGTTTGCTAAGTTAGAGGGGCTCTGCTCAGAATTCTCTGTCTGTTACTGAGAAGATGATGGAAAAGGCTTGCTATTGCTAAACCTGTTTCTTCTACCATTATTAAAGCCTTGTTGAGGCTTTTGTTGATCCTTCCATGAGAAATTTGGGTGATTTCTCCTTGAGGGATTATAGGTGTTTCCATAGGGTTCACCCATGTAATTTACCTCTGCTATTGCAGGGTTCTCTGGATCATAGGCTTCTTCTTCAAGAGATATCTCTTTAGTACTGTTGGATGCATTTTGCAATTCATTCAGACTCTGATAAATCATGTTGACTTGCTGAGTTAACATTTTGTTTTGAGCCAATATGGCATTCAGAGCATCAATTTCAAGAACTTCCCTCTTCTGAGGCGTCCCATTACTCACAGGATTCCTCTCAGATGTGTACATGAATTGGTTATTTACAACTATCTCAATGAGTTCTTGAGCTTCTGCAGGCATTTTATTTAGTGAATGGATCCACCTGCAGAATGGTCCATTGACATCTTAGAGAACTCAGATAGACCATCATAGAATATATCCAAAATGGTCCACTCTGAAAGCATGTCAGAAGAACACTTTTTGGTCAACTGCTTGTATCTTTCCCAAGCTTCATAGAGGGATTCACCATCTTTTTGCCTGAAGGTATGAACATCCACTCTAAGCTTGCATAGCTTTTGAGGAGAAAAGAACTTGGAAAAGAAGGTCGTGACCAGCTTATCCCAAGAGTCCAAGCTATCTTTAGGTTGTGAGTCCAACCATGTTCTAGCTCTGTCTCTTATAGCAAAAGGGAAAAACATGAGCCTATAGACTTCAGGATCTACTCCATTAGTCTTAACAGTATCACAGATCTGTAAGAACTCAGATAAAAACTGATAGGAATCTTCTGATGGAAGTCCATAAAACTTGCAGTTCTGTTGCATTAGAGCAACTAGTTGAGGCTTCAGCTCAAAATTGTTTGCTCCAATGGCAGGGATTGAGATGATTCTTCCATAAAAACTGGAAGTAGGTGTAGTATAATCACCAAGCATCCTCCTTGCGCCTCCACCATTGTTATTGGGTTCGGCCATATCTCTTTTTTTTTCGAGATTCTCTGTAAGGTTTTCTCTGGATTGTTGTGCTTTAGCTTCTCTTAGCTTCTTCTTCAGAGTCCTTTCAGGTTCAGGATCTGCTTCAACAAGAATGTCCTTGTCCTTGCTCCTGCTCATATGAAAAAGAAGAGAACAAAAAAGGGAGAGGAATCCTCTATGTCAAAGTATAGAGATTCCTTTATATGAGTAGAAGAAGAAAAGAATAGAAGAAGGATAAGAAAAATTCGAACATAGAGGAGAAGAGAGAGTTCGATTTTTTAGATGAAGAGAAGTGTTAGTAATTAACTAAATAAATAGAAAGAGATGAGAGGGAGAGAATTTCGAAAATTGTTTTTGAAAAATAGTTAGTGATTTTCGAAAATTGAGAGAAGAAATACAATTAAAATTAAAATTTGAAACAATTAGTTAATTGAAAGAATTTTGAAAAAGAGGAGGGAATTTTCGAAAATTAGAGAGAGAAAAGTAGTTAGGTGGTTTTGAAAAAGATAAGAAACAAACAAAAAGTCAATTAGTTAGTTGAAAAAGATTTGAAAATCAATTTTGGAAAGATAAGATGTTAGAAAAGATTTTTGAAATTGATTTTGAAAAAAGATATGATTGAAAAGATATGTTGAAAAAGATTTGAAAAGGAAATTAAAAAGATTTGATTTTTAAAATTAAAATTGATTACTTAACTAACAAGAAACTAAAAGATGTGATTCTAGAATTTAAAGATTGAACCTTTCTTAACAAGAAAGTAACAAACTTCAAATTTTTGAATCAATCACATTAATTGTTAGTAAAGTTTTCGAAATTTTGAAATGAAATTAAGAAAACGATTTTGAAATCACTTTTTTAAAATTTTCGAAAAATAATAAGAAAAATGAAAAAGATTTGATTTTTGAAAAAGATTTTGAAAAGATAAGATTTTTAAAATTGAAATCTTGACTTGACTAACAAGAAACAACTAATTTTAAAAATTATTGACTAAGTAAACCCAAAGATTTCGAATTTTATGAGTAAAATAAGGAAAAGATATTTTTTATTTTTTAAATTTTTAATGATGAGAGAAAAACACAAATATGACTCACAACATGAAAAATTAAGATCAAAACAAAGAAAACATGCAAGAACACTATGAATGTCAAGATGAACACCAAGAACACTTTGAAGATCATGATGAACATCAAGATTTATTTTTGAAAAAATTTTCAAGAAAAGAAAACATGCAAGACACCAAACATAGAAATTTTCCATGTTTAAACACTATGAATGCAAAAATGCATATGAAAAACAACAAAAGACACAAAACAAGAAAATATGAAGATCAAACAAGAAGATTTATCAAGAACAACTTGAAGATCATGAAGAACACCATGCATGAGTTTTCGAAAAATGCACAAATTTTTTAAAAACATGCAATTGACACCAAACTTAAAAATTGACACTAGACTCAAACAAGAAACACAAAAATATTTTTAGTTTTTATGATTTTATTATTTTTTTGGATTTTTTCGAAAATTATTTTGGGGAAAACGAAAAAGGAGAAAATTTTTGAAAGATTTTTTGAAAACTTTTGGAAAATAAAATAAAGGAAAATTACGTAATCTTAGCAACAAGATGAACCGTCAGTTGTCCAAACTCAAACAATCCCCGGCAACGGCGCCAAAAACTTGGTGCACAAAATTGTGATCATCAACAATGGCGCCAAAGACTTGGAGCTCTCAAACGTGAATCACACTTTGTCACAACTTCGCACAACTAACCAGCAAGTGCACTGGGTCGTCCAAGTAATAAACCTTACGTGAGTAAGGGTCGATCCCACGGAGATTGTTGGTCATCTTGTAAATCTTAGTTAGGCAGATTTAAATGGTTATAATGGTTTTTGAATATAAAGATAAATAAAGCATAAAATAGAGATAGAGATACTTATGTAATTCATTGGTGAAAATTTCAGATAAGTGCATGAAGATACTGTGTTCCTTCTGAATCTCTGCTTTCCTACTGCTTTCATCCAATCATTCTTACTCCTTTCTATGGCAAGCTGTATGTAGGGCATCACCGTTGTCAATGGCTACTTCCCATCCTCTCAGTGAAAATGGTCCAAATGCTCTGTCACAGCACGGCTAATCATCTGTCGGTTCTCGATCATGTTGGAATAGAATCAAGTGATTCTTTTGTGTCTGTCACTACGCTCAACACTCGTGAGTTTGAAGCTCGTCACAGTCATCCCATCTCAGATCCTACTCAGAATACCACAGATAAGGTTTAGGCTTTTCGGATCTTAGGAATGGCCGCCAATAATTATAGCTTATACCACGAAGACTCTGATCTTTCAGAATGGAGGCTAAGAGACACGCACTCGATCTAAGGTAGAACGTGAGTGGTTGTGAGGCACGTGTTCATAGGTGAGAATGATGATAAGTATCACGGATAATCACATTCATCATGTTGAAGTGCAACGAATATCTTAGAATAAAAATAAGCTGAATTGAATAGAAGAATAATAGTAATTGCATTAATACTCGAGGAACAGCAGAGCTCCACACCTTAATCTATGGTGTGTAGAAACTCCACCGTTGAAAATACATAAGTGATAATGGTTCAGGCATGGCCGAATGGCCAGCCCCCAAACGTGATCAATAGTCTCCAAAAAAGATCTAAGGAAAGCTAAAGATGTCTAATACAATAGTAAAAAGTTCTATTTATACTAGACTAGTTACTAGGGTTTACAGAAATAAGTCTAAATGCAGAAATCTACTTCCGGGGGCCCACTTTGGTGTGTGCTTGGGCTGAGCTTGAGCTTTACACGTGCAGAGGCTTCTCTTGGGGTTAAACGCCAAGTTGTAACGTGTTTTTGGCGTTTAACTCTGGTTTGTGACGTGTTTCTGGCGGTTTACTCCAGAATGCAGCATGGAGCTGGAGTTGAACACCAGTTTGCATCGTCTAAACTCAAATAAAGTATGGACTATTATACATTGCTTGAAAGCCCTGGATGTCTAATTTCCAATGAAATTGAGAGCGCACCATTTGGAGTTCTGCAGCTCTAGAAAATCCATTTCGAGTGTAGGGAGGTCAGAATTCAATAGCATCAGTAGTCCTTTGTCAGCCTCCTATCAGATTTTTGCTCAGGTCCCTCAATTTCAGCCAGAAAATACCTGAAATCACAGAAAAACACAGAAAATCATAGTAAAGTCTAGAAATGTGAATTTTGCATAAAAACTAATAAAAACACCCCTAAAAGTAGCTAGATCCTACTAAAAACTACCTAAAAATAATGCCAAAAAGCGTATAAATTATCTGCTCATCAGTGTATGCACAAGATTCTACTTGAGGAGGATGCTAAGCCCTCAAGACAACAACAAAAAAGATTGAATCCAACAATGAATGAGGTAGTCCGGAAGGAAGTGTTGAGGTTGTAGCAGGCTGGGGTGATCTACCCCATATCAGACAGCCCTTGGGTGAGCCCGGTACAAGTAGTTCCAAAGAAAGGAGGAATCACTGTTGTACCAAATGAGATGAATGAGCTGATACTAACAAGAATAGTCACCGGTTGGCGCATGTGCATCGACTACAGGAAGCTCATTGAAGGCACCTGGAAGGACCACTTCCCCCTACCATTCATGGACCAAATGCTCAAGAGGCTGGCTGGACATGAATACTACTGCTTCCTCGACGGTTATTCGGGTTACAACCAAATAGTTATGGACGCAAAGGACTAGGAGAAAACTTCATTTACTTGTCCATATGGTGTTTTTGCTTATCGGAGGATGCCCTTTGGACTGTGCATTGCACCTGCAACATTCCAAAGGTGCATGCTCTCCAAATTTTCGGATATGATTGAGAGGTTCATCGAGGTATTTATGGATGACTTCTCTATATTTGGTAACACATATTCTGATTGCTTGCATCACTTAGCCCTGGTGCTAAAAAGATGCCAAGAGACCAACCTTATTTTAAACTGGAAAAAATGCCATTTCATGGTTACAGAAGGAGTGGTCCTTGGTCATAAAATCTCAAAGAAGGGCATAGAAGTAGACAGGGCAAAGGTAGAGATGATTGAAAAGTTACCTCCACCTTGCAATGTCAAAGCAATCAGAAGCTTTTTGGGACATGCTAGTTTTTATAGGAGGTTTATTAGAGACTTCTCCAAGGTTGCCAAGCCATTGAGCAACCTACTTGTCTCTAATGTGCCTTTTGTTTTTGATAATGAATGCATATTAGCCTTTGAGGAGCTTAAGAACAAACTTTCCTCTGCACCTATCATAGCACCACCATGTTGGGATCTATCCTTTGAGTTGATGTGTGATGCATCAGATTTTGCTGTGGGTGCTATTTTAGGACAGAGGAAGGATAAGTTGGTGCATGTCATTTATTATGCCAGCAAGGTCCTTAATAAAAATCAAAGGAACTACACTACTACAGAGAAGGAATTACTTGCCATTGTCTTTACTTTTGATAAATTTAGATCATATCTCATTGGTTCTAAAGTAATTATATTTACTGTTCATGCAGCACTCAAATACTTGCTTACAAAACAAGAATCCAAGCCAAGGCTAATAAGATGGATCTTGCTACTCCAAGAGTTTAACATCAAAATTAAGGATATAAGTGGAGAAGAGAACAAAGTTGCTGACCACCTCTCAAGGATCCTACAAGAGGAAGAAGGAGCACACCATCTTGTAGTGAGTGAAAGCTTCCCGGATGAGCAATTGATGATGATACAAGAGACCCCTTGGTTTGCTGATATAGCCAATTTCAAGGCCATTGGGGAACTACCAACCAACATCAACAAACATATGAAGAGAAAGCTCATCAAAGATGCCAAATACTATATCTGGGATGAGCCATACTTGTTCAAAAAGTGTAATGATGGGATCTTGAGGAGGTGTATATCCCATGGAGAAGGACAAGAGGTGCTTTTGCAATGTCATGGATCTGCATATGGAGGCCACTTTAGTGGAGAAAGAACAGCAGCCAAGGTGCTCCAATGTGGATTCTACTGGCCAAGCATTTTCAAGGATGCAAAGGACTTGGTGTCAAGGTGTGATGAATGCCAGAGGGCTGAAAATTTACCCAGGAATAATGAGATGCCACAAAGATTTATAATGGAGCTAGAACTATTCGATGTATGGGGGATTAACTTCATGGGGCCTTTCCCATCCTCCTATTCAAATAGTTATATACTTGTGGCTGTAGATTATGTGTCAAAGTGGGTGGAGGCTATTGCCACCACCACAAATGACAACAAGGTTGTAATGAGCTTCTTAAGAAAGAACATCTTCAGCAGGTTCGGAGTTCCCAGAGCACTTATTAGTGATGAAGGGACACATTTCTGTAATAAACAACTGGAAGCACTCCTTCTCAGATATGGAGTCAAACACAAGGTGGCAACCCCTTATCATCCGCAGACCAACGGGCAAGCAGAGATTTCCAATAAGGAGCTAAAAAGGATTCTCGAAAAAACTGTTGAAAGCTCAAGGAATGACCAGTCTAAGAAACTAGACGATGCTTTATGGGCCTACAGGACAGCCTTCAAGACCCCCATTGGGATGTCACCATACCAACTAGTATTTGGCAAGGCTTGCTACTTGCTAGTTGAACTGGAACATAGAGCCTTCTGGGCTCTAAAACTACTGAATTTTGATGAGCAAGCTGCTGGAGAAAAGAGGCTGAGGCAGCTCAACGAGCTGGAAGAATTTAGGAACCAAGCATATGAAAATGCAAAGATCTACAAAGAGAACACAAAAAGATGGCATGATCAAAAGATAGCAAAGAGGGAGTTCACCAAAGGACAAAAGGTGTTATTGTATAATTCTAGACTTAGGTTCTTCCCTGGGAAGCTTAAGTCTAGATGGTCTGGACCCTTCACCATCATCAAAGTGTACCCCTATGGTCAAGTGGAGCTCATGGAGGATAAAACACAGAGAACCTTCACTGCAAATGGCCATAGGCTCAAGCATTACTTGGGGGACTCACTGGATGAAAGAAGAGTGAGCTACCACCTCAACTGAAAACGGAAGAATGTCAAGCTAGTGACGATAAAGAAACGCTGGTTGGGAGGCAACCCAACACTTTATATCCTTTTGATTTATTGCTTTATTAGAAGTAGATTGTAAATATTAGCTTAGGAAGTTAATTTCAGTTTTGATAGTTAAGGTAGCTTTGTGAGTTAAATTGTGTGCTATTTTTTGGAAATACAGCTGGATGAAAGCATTTACAAATGATGATGAGTGATTGGGCTAAGAATTAGCTAAAAAGCTAAGTTTGGTATGGCCACTCACCAACTTGATCTAGGATTACAAGCATTTGGATAAATTAAATTTTTAAGGAGTAAGCCCAGAGATTTAAGTTTGGTGTGGCCACTACCATACGAGAATCAATCAACAAGCCCAATACCACTCAAATTGGAAGCATTTAGTACATTGGTGGAGGCATGAATGTGGATTTTAATGTGTTCAGGGGAGATTAGACGCAAAGAATGTGAAAGGATTGAAATTATTTTGTCCCCATGAACACATTAAAAACCCAATGATAAACCCAATTTATTGAGATGCAAATGAATTAAGTTTGGTGTCCGAAGGGACACCCATCAGTTGCAATCCCATTCACTAGCATTAAAAAGGAATGTGGAGGATCATTTTGTCATTACTAATGGGGTTTTTTGTTTTCTTTTTTCAGGAGATTGAATGGGGCCCACTTGATAGATAACAAGGAGGTAAAAGTGTACTTGCACTTTGGAACTCAACATCTTCAGATAGCACAGTGGGATAAAGGTTGGCGCCTCTTCCCACGCTAGGCGCCACTCCCCAAGTGGAAAACATTGAATTCCCTTCTTTTCCCACCATCAAACCACACCCTTCACTCCTATATATATCCCCTACCCCCCCTTATTCCCTCCACATAACAAACTCACATAGCCCTTTCTTTCTTCTCTCATTCTTCTTTTTCTTTATCTCTCTACTTGATTAGGACAATCAACTGCTAAGTTTGGTGTTGGGGAAAAACCTTATTTTGCTTATGTTTCTTCGCAACACTCCACTAATATCTCAGGACCCTCAAACACACACACTCTCTCTCTCTCTCTCTCCATCCAATGGCACCACCAAGATCCTCAACCTCAAAGAAAAGAAAGACCAAAGAACTAACCTCAGGTTCCTCAAGCTCAAACTTCAATGAGTACAAATTCCTCTCAGCATTCAACCAAAACCAATTATATGGTTGGGTGAGTGAGAGGGAGATCATCCCAGAGGTCGGCTTCCAACTAGGAAGGAATGAGCACCTTGAGATCAACATTGAGATCAACAACAAGGGCTGGGCACTCTTCTGCAACCCACCAAAGAAAGTGGTGGAAGGTGTGGTAAGGGAGTTTTATGCCAATGCCGTGCCACAGCCAAGGCAAACCTATGGGTATATCAGCTATGTGAGGGGGGAGACCATTGACTATAGTCCCTCTAACATAGAAAGGGTGCTGATGGAGAAAAGGGTCAACTCCACTCGAAGTTATGAGGAGAGGATGAAGCAACCAGACCCAAGATTTGATGAAATCCTTAATGAAATTTGTGTACTAAATGTGCAGTGGATCAATGATAAAGATGGAAAACCCAACCAGCTGAGGAGAAGGGACTTGAGCCCCCAAGCTAGGGAGTTATTAGACTTTGTGAGAAGGTCTTTGATCCCTACATCAAACACATCTAAGGTAACCAAGGAGAGGGCTGTACTTATATATAGTATAATGAAGGGAGAAAACGTGAATGTTGGGGAGTTGATTGCCAACAACATCAACAAGATACTAAAAAACACTAACAAGAGCACAAGATTGGCATTCCTCAGCATCAAACAAGAGCTATGTGATGACGCTGGAGTTGAGAAGGTGATTGATGAGGTGTTGGTGAAGGAAGATAAGTCTATAACTACCAAGAAGATGGCCAAGGTGTTGGCAGTCAATCCACTTCAAAGGGCTAGAGAGCATAGAGCTCACGTTCATGTGCCACACCCACAACAACAAGAGGAAGAGGAGGCAGAGGAGCAACCACAATTTCTGGCGCTTCAACCACCACCATACCAATAATACCAATAATTTCCTAAAGGAATGAACTGGGAGCAGCTGCAAGGAGACGTGCACCAAATGAAGGAAGATCTGCATCAATTGAGGGAAGATGTCAACCAATTTTAAAGTAGTCAAAGGGAGCAATGGAACCAAGTGAATGAGAAAATACACAACCTCCAAGGAAGTTTTGAGCAAGCAAGGAAGGAACAACAAGAGGAGTTTGATTGGGGTGAGGTGCGAAGTGCACTTAACAAGGTGGTGGAGCAAAACAAATGGCAGCAAAGGAACCTTGTTGAGTTCAGGCATCTCTACGATGCTCAGACCATTTCAAGGAGACAATATGATATCAACACACAGGCAAAGCTGAATCACCTGTTTAATGCTGTGGCCGCCATCAACCCCGGATACCCAACTTTCATGCAAGGGCTAGAAAAATTGAGTGCTAGACAAGAGGAGATCCTGACTAAGCATAAGGAGGATGAAAGAAATTATATGGTGAGGCTGGGTTTCTGGAAGCCCAAGGACAAGAAAGCACAAGAAGGATCCTCCAAAAAGAGTGAAGATGACTCCTCCCCTCCAAGAAGAAGGACAAAGGCAAGGGGCCAATGAACTGAAGAAGCTACATAAGGTTGTTGAGTTCCATGGTTGACATTTCCTAAATTTCTGAATTCTGCCTAAGTTTTTTTTTTATCTATTTACTTTATGTTTGATAATAATTGATAATGTTAGGATAGTTTATGTTTATTCTGCTGAAGTCTTTTGTGAGTCCTTTAATATACAAGCAAGAAAATGCAATGATAATTGTAGTCTTCATCTTCATCAATAAAGTAGAGTTTGTTTCCATAAGAGTTGTTGTGAGTGTGAACAAGGGTAAATGAGACTAAGACCAAGAAAGCTTATTCAAAAGAACTAAGGAACAAAAAGACTAAGTGAAAAACCTTGAATGAAGTGAAAAGAAAAAAATGAGTCATGAGAAGTAACTAGTCCTAGAAGGCATGACAAGTAGAAGTTGAGGGGTGTTCCTTGAATATCTACATAACCAAGAAGAAGTAAGCAACAAAGACCCAAGGCTTTGAGCATCAACTACTAAGGAGGGAAAAGGAATATTGAAAAAAATCTCAAAAAGAGTTAGAGCCCCTAGTAGATGCTTGTGGTAAAGATGTGTCAAGAAGAGGCCTGGGCAAGTAAATTCTCAGGGGTGTTTCAACACCTAGCACCCTAAAGTCAATTGACTTGGGAGTGTTAACTGAAAGCCTAACTAAAGGGTTTTCTTGAGACAAAACACTTAGAGTCGGGGTCAATAAACAGAAAAGAAGCACAAAAGAGAAAGAAAGATTTAATCCTTACTACTTCAAGGTAACAATCAATGAAAAGGACCCCTAAGACACATACTTAGAAGAAAACCTTTAAGGAACTAGGAGCCCTGTGTGAATTTCAAAGCACTCATGCATGTGTTGAGCACTTAGTCCAATTCCTAGTTATAGTGCATACATTCAAGGTCAAGTCTTAATTCACCAAAAAGACCACTCACATTGATTTGCTTGGGACAAGCAAAGCTTAAGTTTGGTGTTGTGATGACTTACATCATCTACCCTTTTTCTTGCATAAAAAGGACCATAAAAGAGGCATAATCTCATTTGATCATTGCAATTCATGACTTAATTGATAAATATCATAGTACATTGCTTTAAAATGAGTTTGCGCTGGATTTCAGGTGGAGAAGACATCAAAAATGGGAAAGAAAACAACAAAACAAGTGGGGCGTGTGAAGCAGGCGTGCCACTTGGAACAAATGCCACAAAAATGTATTGGCGTGGCACGCTGGTACAACATTCCAGAGAGCAAAAATTGGGGACCATCAAAGGGGCGTGGCATGCCAGGAGTAGGGCATGGCACGCAAACTCATTACTAGATGAGCCATCACTATGGCCTGCACCTTTGTGTCGAAGGCGTGGCACGCCAGCCCCAGAGTTCACTTGGGCGTGCCACTTGAGGACCAAGGCATGGCACGCCAAGCCTATAAGACCCACAATTGAATGGGCGTGCCACTTGAGCAACAAGGTGTGGCACGCCAGTGAACAAGGAGACCATGCAAAAGCTGGGCGTGCCACTTGGTATCAAAGGCATGGCATGCCAGCTCAAGAAGTTCCACTAAGGCGTGCCACTTGAGCAACAAGGCATGGCAAGCCAGCACCTAAGGATGCCAAATAAAGCTGGGCGTGCCACTTGGTATCGAAGGCGTGGCACGCCAGCTTAATTATCTCACTTTAGCGTGCCACTTGAACATTCAGGCGTGGCACGCCAACATCTGGGACCATGGCAAATGAAGGGCATGACACGCCAGTTTCATAGCGTGGCACACTGGTAGTGTTTTCCAGAGAAGGAATTAAAGGGCCATGAACTCAGGTGTGCCACCTGGGAGATGAGGCGTGGCATGCCAGCAAGAAGATGAAGCAAATGAAAGGCGTGACACGCCAGTCTCATGGCGTGGCACGCTGGTAATGTTTTCTAGAGAGGAAGAAGAGGAGCCAATGAACTCAGGCATGCCACTTGGATGGCGAGGTGTGGCACGCCAGCAAGGGGGTAAAGCTTTAAGAAAGGTCTAGCGTGCTACGCTGGTACAAATTTCCAGAAGCATAGAAATAAGGGAAGTGACCTTGGGCGTGCCACTTTGGTTCGAAGGCGTGGCACGCCAGGGTTCTTTGCCCTTTAAAATGCCTTGGGTGTGCCACTTTGGATCGAAGGCATGGCTCGCCAGGGTGCTTTGCCCTTTAAAATGTCCTGGGCGTGCCACTTAGGCTCGAAGGCATGGCACGCCAGAGGTGAAACAGAGGACGACGTGCCACTTGAATGGAGAGGCGTGGCATGCCAAATCAGAAACAGAAGGATCGTGACACGCTAGAGAAGCGCCAGTCATACGCCAGCTAGAAGATCACGTTTGTTGAGTTTCTTTTCCCTCCAAATTGTAATTTTCTTTTCACTTTTGTAATTTTCTTTTATTTGCTAGATCTAGGAGTAGTATAAATACCCTTGGAAGTATTGGAAAAAGGGGGTTAGCTAGCAAGTCACAGAGCTTAGTTTGGATTTCACTTTTTACTTTTCACACTTCATCTCTTCCATCTTTTGTACTTTCTCCTTGAGCTATGAGTAGCTAAATTCCCTCTCATTGAGAGAGGGAGCTTTATTGTACTTGATGGATTAATGATAGTGAATTTCTTCTTCTCTTCATCTTCTCTTTGATTTGCTAGAAGGAATTTTGATTTTAATGCTTAATGTTCAATTAACTTGGAAAAAATATTGAATGCAAAATGTGTTTCATGGGAACCTTGGAAAAGGAAACATGAAACTATGCTAGAAATCCCTTCTCACACTTGAGTAGAATCTGGGTTTTGGTGTTTGGATATGGTGACATATAATCCTCCATCTACCTGGACCTATGATGATGTGTGGTATAATCAGGGACCAAGCATATCTCTCTTCATGAGCAATTAGACCAAGGAATTGGCTATTGATCAAGATCTGACAGATTGAGTCACCAAGGGATTGGGGCTCAATCAATCATGATTGCCAAGAGGTCAATGAGTTGCATGATTAAAGAGGATATGAGCTGGAATTAATCTAAAGAGACAGTATCTCTTGATCTCAATGAATTCCCCCATTCTTATCTCTCCCATTCTTTTATAGTTTTACTTACATTCTGCAAAATCACATTCCCCTTTACATTCTTGTTATTTCAATTTTTGCATTTTATTGCTTTCTATTATTTCTTTTGTCATTTATGTTTCTGTCATTTATAATTCTACATGCACAACTTATTCTGTTGAGCTTGACTAATTCACCAATTGATTAAAATTGCTCAAATTTACCAATCTCTATGGATATGATCTCACTCCACTGTGGGTTAATAATTGACGATAATTTTGGTGGGCTTGCCAAGAGTGGATTCATCAATATTATTGGGGAAGGGTAGTGAATCCGAACCGATCAAGCATCGAGGCACTGGAAGGAAGCTCACTGTAAGGTGAGACAAGCTGAGACACTATAGTCATCAACCACCCTAATGAAGGCCCAATGTCAAGCTAGTGATAATAAAAGAAGTGCTTGTTGGGAGGCAACCCAACCTGTGGTAGTTTTCTTTTCCCAACTATTTCAATAAAAAGGTTGAGTAGCTTTATCTGTATTGCAATGAGCTAAGTTTGGTGTTGCACACCAAAATAATTTAAGGGAGAATTAAGGATTCTAAGTTTGGTGTTCCACCAAAATCTCATTTAAAAACACATTCTCACCTTTTGCATTAAGGGTTGCTAGCTCCAAGCAATCAGATAAATCATTTAATCATTGTCTGTTTCTAGTTTTTAATTTTATTGCCTTTAGCAAAGACACAAGAATTTCACATATGGTTAACTTGATGCATAAGAAACATTAGCAAGGAACTATGTTTGGTGTTCACACAACAAAGTAAGTTCAAAAGCCCACCAATAATTCGTGCATACTAACCATTTGCATAAGGGCTTGAGAAGCAAGCAACTTTTGAGGATTATGCAGGAAAATAGCCAACAATTGAAGACAGTCTGCATTATGACTCAAAAGAGACACAACAGAAGGAAGAATGAAAAGCTGCAACCCAACAGGTTGTATTTGCACCTAATCCCTGTTGCTGAGAAATATTTTAAATTGGGAGTCCCTATATGTCTGGCTAAAGTGTTCATTAAGTTGTACGTGGAAATGCTTACCATGAATGCTGATCTGTATAATTTCTGTCATTCATCATTAGCTTGAATTTTGTTTTATTTCCTTGCTGTTTGGATAAAAGGAAAATATTTGAAAGGGAAAGTGAATGTCCAATGTTGCAAAAGTTTGAATGAATGTTAGTGATGGTATTTGCTTGATTTAATGAATAGCTCATAAAATAAAGGCTGTATAACAATATGTTCCTTAAAGTATGAACTAGCTTGTTGCTATAAAGTCTACTATAAATGAAAATCCCTTGAGAATGAAGCAAAATAAAAAGAAAAAAAAGAAAGAGAAAAGCCAAGAATTGGCAAAGAAACAAAAAAATAAGGCTAGACACCAACAGCTTGGACCCTAGGACATATGCCTGTGGTGTTTTTGTACTAGGATATGCTTGGACAAGTAGGTTCTGAGGAGTATTTTGAAACTTGGCCACTTAGATCAACTGATCTGGGATTGCCAATCAAAAGTTCACTATCAAGAGCAACCTAGCTACAAAACATTTAGTGATCCAAAGAGATGCTGGGCATCAATGTTCCTAGGAAGAAAATGTGAGCCATGTGTCTGTGGTGAAGAAATGTTGAGCAAAAATTAGGCCAAAAGGCTACTGCAACATTTCCCACCAAGCCTTCAATGAGTAATAAGCTCTCTAAGCAAAATAAGAAAGGAAAAGCTAGCAAGGGATCAAGCAAAAGCAATGTATTGTAGCAGCAACCTTAGTGAACTTGTGAGAAAACATTTCTTATATAGCAGAAAGTAATAAATGAGCTACCATTTTCTGCATAAAAACCCCATGAACCAAGTTCAACTATCTGCTAAATGAGGACACACATACTTCTCTGATTCATTTCATTTTCTCTTATGTTTGGTGCTTTCTTGGGGACAAGCAAGGTTTAAGTTTGGTGTTGTGATGACAAGTCATCTTATGCTAGCTTTTCAAGCATTTTTTACTTGTTTCATTAGGTTTTATGCACTTTCTTGCATTATAAGTAAGTGATTTGGAGTGGAATTGCATGGTTTTGTTGAATCAATCAACCATCCTTTATTTGACACTAAATCATGAGGTTTAGGCTAAAATTAATTGGTTTTTGAATAATTTATAAACCTTGTGAATTTGGTGATACTTTGATTGGTTGTTTTGATTACATGTAGGTGAAGAAAAGAAAGAAACAAGAAAGCGTGGCCTATGAAGCATAGTCAAAGGAAACAAAAGCGTGGCACATCAAAGGAGAAAAGCCATAGCGCTCTCCCAGTGAGCACAACTGACTTGGCGGAAATTAGCAGATTAAGAATTATTAAGAAAAATGGCGTTGCAAGTACAGTTCTTAACCAGTAAAAATCCACTTGTCAATTTAGAAAAGAGTTGTCACAAATTTTAGAAATAAAATGCTGGGAGTATGAGGCCCAGGTCGTCTCCTAATGAGTTGCAGGAAGATGTGCTATTTTACTAATCAGAGGTTTCTCAAAATGGTTTTGAGTTCGATAAACAGAAAATTAAATTAGAGAATTTATGTAATTTAAATAAAGATCTTGACATGGAGAAGATTAATTGGAAGTTCTATCCTTGTTGGAATTTTCTCAAAATCAATTAATAATTAGTAGTTGTTTCTACTTAGTTAACCCTCAACGAGTGAAGGAAAGTCAAGTTAAAAGTCAACTTCTATTCACAAGTCCTAATCCTCTCCCCTGGGAAGGATTAGAGTTAGTGACTAACAAGTCAACCAACAACGAACCAATTACAATTGAACTCTTGAGTATTCCAACTCAAGGTTCTCCTTTTAATCAACTCCTAATCAAGTTGGGCAACTACTTCATTATCATAAATATAGATTTCACAAAATTAAGAGGGAAAATAAAAAGAGACATGATAAATAATAATCAAAGAGATCAATTAAAAATAAAAATAATCTTGTATTAATGAACTCTAAAAGTAATCCAATGTCAACTCTGGACAAATTAAGAATATGGAAGAGTAAATGAAAAGTAGGTAAACAAACTAGAATGACCAGTTCCGGAGGTAGACTCTTCTCAATAACCAAAGCCAAAATCTTCAAATCCTAAATTATGAATATGTATAGAAAAACCTAGAGGAGGAGTAGAATCAGATCTAAAAACTAGAAATTATGCGGAATGAATGTTCTCCTTCGTCTCTGCATGTTCCCTGGCTCTAATCTGCATTTATGGGCCGAAAACTAGGTTAAAACGCGGCCCAGAATCTATGCCAGCGACTTCTGTAATTCTGCAGATCGCACACGTCACGTGGCCGCGTCGTCCACACGTTCGCGTCACTTAGCGTTTTTCGTTCCACGTCGTCCACGCATTCGCATCACTCGTGCAGCTTCCAATCCACGCGTTCGCGTCAGGCACGCGTTCGCGTCGCTGTGGATTTTTCCATTTCGCGCGGTCGCGTGAGCCATGTGCCCGCGTCACTTCTCGCTGGTCATATCCTCAATTTCTTGTGTTTCTTCTATTTTTGCAAGCTTCCTCTCCATTCTCCAAGCCATTCCTACCCTATGAAGCCTGAAACACTTAACACACAGATCACGGCATCAAATGGTATAAAGGAGAATAAGAATATGCAATTACAAGATCTTTAGGAAGCAAGTTTTCAATCATAGAACAATTTTGGGAAGGAATTGTAAACACATGCAAATCATATGAATAAGTGGGTGAAGAATTGATAAAACTACTCAATTAAACACAATACAAATCATAAAATAATGGTTTATCAACCTCCCCACACTTAAACATTAGCATGTCTTCATGCTTAGTTGAAGGAGATAAATCTAAATGAATAGGGACATGTAACACTCATGCAATGCAATGCAACCTATATATATGAATGCAATTATATAATTTTGTCTATCTGATTAAAAATAAATAAGTTCTCTAAGACAAAACATGGAGCAGATTCCACTAGTTCAAACCTTACAGTAAAAGCAGGTAAATTCGTAAGAAGACAGCTCGTGAGAGCAGGGGACATGGAATCAAGCAGTGAAGCCTCACTGATGGTGTGTGTGCACTCTAATCTCTCTAGTGTATAGGGTAATCACTCTATTCTTCTCTAATCATGCTTTCTAATTTTTGTTTTTTTTTTTTACCTAACCAATCAACAACATTTAATGTACCAATGCAAACATCATGAGGTCTTTTCAAGGTTGTAATGGGGCTAAGGTAAGGGTAAGGGTATACATGGCTAAGTGAGCTTATAAAAGTAATCTTTAATTAACTCAAGCCTTTACCTAATCATATATGTATATTCTATATAACTTTAAATTTCATACTAGCTACCCAGAATTTCCTTTTCACATTCCATACTCATGCATCAACCTTTATTTTAATTTTATCACATGTGCATTGATTGTTGAACTTCAACTTATCATTGGGGTAATTTTGTCCCCTTATTTACTAAAATAAATATTTTTTTAATATGAAAATAAACATAGCTTATCAATACACATAGATTTTTAATTTTCTTTTATAGTTTCACATGAGTAGGTACCCAAATTTCCATTATTTTATCATGACACATTCCTTTATTACCCTTTGTTCCCACAATCTTTCCATACTCAATTGACACACAAATTCTATCTTAAGATAACCAAAGATTCAATTTGGGATATTTAATTATTTTTCTGTTTAAGGCTAGTAATGTGGTAAAATATAGAACAAATGGGATTAAAACGGCTCAAAGTGGCTAACAAAGGTAATTAAAAGGGTAGGCTTATTTGGGATAAGTGAGCTTAAACAAATAATGGCCTCAATCATATGCATGCATATAACACATTAACATTGGACATATAGGATAAAACAAAATTCAGATTACAGTAATAGAGAAGTAAACACACAGTAAAAAAATATTTATGGTTAAATAATGTAACCATGTTTTTAGGCTCAAAGTTTCACAGGTTGTGTGTTCTTTAGCTCAAAAACCATGTTCCAATTACAACTTCAAACAAATTTAACATAAAGGTTTTGATTTAAATTAGTGAAATTTTTCAAAAATAGGGTCTTAAAAGAAACTTATTATCTTTTCAATCAAGTAGAACATGCATGCAATTAATCTATTACTATGCAATCTATCCTATTCTAAAAAAAAGAAATTAGTGTTAAGGAAGAGAAATTACCTCTAGAAGTCAGGTACTGGCTGACCTCCCCACACTTAAGGCTTTGCACCATCCTCGGTGCCATCTGTCAGGAGCAAAGGTGGGCTGGTAGCAGTACCTCCACTATCGGGACCGTCATGGCTCCCTGTGTTGGTAAAGGAAGTGGAGTCCGGAGTGTTTGGGTCCTTGTCAGGTCTGTGGTTGCCTGTGAGTAGTTCCTTGAGGTATTTGAATCTGTGCTGGTTATGACGCTCTCGTAGCTTTGCTTTCTGTTCTTACCGGTCCAACCTCTCTAGTATTTGATGGAGCAGCTGACTTGATGAATGTGCTTGTGGTATTGAAGGAGGAATGTCTGCAGCTTGTTCTGCGGACTGGCTGGTAGTGGCTGTTGGTGGCCTGAGATATTTCCTATTGGGGACGTACTAATCACCCCGTGGAAGCATGGCTTTGGTGTCCCCAACTCTGTAGGAGACTCCGGCTGCCGAGACAAGATCTGAGACCAAGGCGGGAAAAGGTAGGTTGCTCGCAATTTATACATGTCCCATGGCATTCCATATATGTCTTGGTAGATTTAGAGGCTGGTCTGTAAGGATGCATCATAGTAGAACGGCCATGTCTGCAGTGAATGAGGACTCATGAGTGCTCAGAAAGACGTAATGGGACATAATCTGTGCCCATACGCGAGCCTCCAAGGTAAGAACGGAAGCCGATATTCCCTTAGGCCGGGAACGATGGTATCTAAAAATCCATCTGCTACCAGGTTGTGCGATAACTCTAAGAACATTGTCCCAGTCAAATTGGTACGTTTGACGCTTGAGTGCAGCTTCTTGAAATGTGTCCAGTCCTTCTGGAGCAGGGGGGAGATCTAAGGCTCGTTGAATGGCCTCTTCTGTAATGGGGACTTACTTTTGATGGACATAGATGGACTGCAAGGTTGGTAGGTGGAAATTAGAGTAGAACTCAACTACCCATGAAAGATTAACCTGCCGTGGCTGTCTCTGTAGGAGTCCTCAGTGTCGTCGCTCAATTTGCGGCTCAAGAAATTCAGCAATACGGGGCAGGAGGATAAGAAGATATTCGTTGTTGTAACTCCTTTCTGCCATGATGGGGAACATCTGCTCATAGTAGCGGTTGGGAAATCGCGCAATGTCCTTTGCTGGGAAGGCTTTCTCTTTTTCATCGACCTTTAGAATCCTCTTAATTCTTTTTGTTGAGGGCTTAACTACAGTTGAAGATGGCTCTGCCACTAATGCTTTTTTGTTCCTCTCCTTGTTGTTGATTTGGGAGTAGCTTTCTCCTTGCCTTTCTTGGTGGCCATCCTGAAAGGGAAAGAGTAAGGACGTGAAAACTTCATTGGTTATAGCAAGAAAAAGAACGGGAAAGGTGGTAATCAATGCACAGTAAAGAAGAATGACGTTAACACATGGTCAGGACTACACGTGAAAAGTCAACAATGGAAATATAGCAAGTGCATGGGAGGACAGTTAAATGCAAGGTATTTATTGGCATGCCAGCAAAGGCATGCGTAGCATAGATCAAGCATTCAATGTCCAAGTTAGATTACCAAGTCTTCCAAATTAACAATATGTTTGTAATAACAATTATATATAATTAATAAAATACAAAAAGGGTTTTTGTGAAAAGCAAGCATTTAGAGTAGAAGATTAAAAGAAATCTAAAAATAGTGCATAATGCCATACGGGCGTTTTCACAAACATATAGCATGCATGGTGAATAAGGTATATAAAGTATTAAATTGAACATGCAAGCAACCCTATAAAGATAATATATAATTGTTAAACAATTTCTTAACAATCCACAAGTAAAATATAGGAAATAATGACCCAAATAAATTTCCAACACCATTAAAAGGAAAAAGAAAGAAAGATGAAACATGGATAGTGAAAGTAGGAAGAAAAAGAAGATGAAAACATAAAAATAAGAAGAGGAATAGAAAAGTAAGGAGGGAAGAAGAAAAGAAAAACCTTGATAATGGTGGTGAGAAAGAGGAAGTAGAAAGTGAGAAAGAAGGAAGGAGGAAGATGGAGGAAGGGGAAAGAAAGAAATAAGAAAGGGAAACAAAAAGTAGGATTTGAGGAAGAAAAAGATAAGATATTTTGGCAGATTTAGATAAGTTGTGCGGCGCATTCGATGCGGACGCGTGGGGCATGCGTTCGCACGGATACCGCTTAAATGAGGTGATGCGGACGCGTCGGTCACGCGGACACGTGACATGATATATGCTAGTGGTGCGAGGGCAGCCTCGCGCTCGCACAACTCTCTGTGTGAAAACTCAAGTTGCCAAATGGTAGGGTGACGCGGTCGCGTGGTTGACGTGATCGCGTGAATGGCCAAATTTTGAAAACGGCGCGGACGCGTGGGGGACGCGTACGCGTGGTAGGGCTTGTGTGTCAAGCACGAGTCCAGCCCACCGCCAGCTCAACTTACTGCCATACACCCTTTTTACGTCGAAATGCAGGGCCACGTGTTCGCGTGGGTGACGCAAACGCGTGGGGAGTCCATTGCGCACATGACGCGGACACGTCAGTGACGCCGTCGCGTGGATCCATTTGTGCCAAAGGCACGCCTCCAGCCACACTTTCGCGTGACTCTCTGTTCAATTTTATTTTCTTCCCAATGCTCATGCGACGCGGGCGCGTCGGCGACGCTGACACGTCATGTGCGATTTCCCCTCTTTTTTATATAAATGCAGAATGCATAATGCAATGCTAATATGAATGTTATGCATGATTCCAGGTCCAATCAAAAGTCAAAAATAGACTAAAATTAAAACTAAAAAAGGAACGATCATACCATGGTGGGTTGTCTCCCACCTAGCACTTTTAGTTAAAGTTCTTAAGTTGGACATTTGGCGAGCTCTTTTGTTATGGTGGCTTGTGCTTGAATTCATCCAAAAATCTCCACCAATGTTTGGAACTCCAGTAGCCTCCGGGATCCCAAACTAGGCGCAGAAAGCCTTCAAGTAAGTTAAAGCAAGTGACAAGGCCCCAAGAGTGTTGATTGCCAGAATAAATTCCGGAGTCCCAAACCTTGCTTTTGCACCCGTCTTCTTGTTGAGCAATAATGTTCCATCCGGGTAGCAAGCAATCTGAATTCTCACTAAAGCGGCCAAACAACTTCCTAGACCCATTCAGTTGAGCTTTACACCAACCCTTGCATTTAAACTTTGAGCACTGATAGGCAAAATTGTGACTCATACTTTTCAGAACTCGAACAATTCCTAGCAATGGCTCCAAAAACTTGGTGCACAATACTATGGTTCACACACATTCTTCACAACTTTGTACAACTAACTAGCAAGTGCACTGGTTCGTCCAAGTAATAAACCTTACGTGAGTAAGGGTCGATCCCAGGGAGATTGTTGGTATGAAGCAAGCTATGATCATCTTGTAAATCTCAGTCAGGCGGATTCTAATGGTTATAATGGTTTTCGAATATAAAGATAAATAAAGCATAAAATAAAGATAGAGATACTTATGTAATTCATTGGAGGGAATTTCAGATAAGCGCATGAAGATACTGTGTTCCTTCTGAATCTCTGCTTTCCTACTGCTTTCATCCAATCATTCTTACTCCTTTCCATGGCAAGCTGTATGTTGGGGATCACCGTTGTCAACGGCTACCGTCCGTCCTCTCAGTGAAAATGGTCCGGATGCACTGTCATCGCATGGCTAATTATCTGTCGGTTCTCGATCATGCAGGAATAGGATTTACTATTGATACCAAGGCATCTTAGGCTAGTTTCACTAGCATTTTTCTGTTAGTTTTAGTTGTTTTATGCATTTTTTTGAGCTTAAAGTAACCAAGAATGGTTAAATGAATAACAAAGCAATGAACCATCCAAACAGTATGATTTTGATACAAATTTCATGAGTTTTTAGTTATATTACTTGAATGCTATGAATGAAAGATTTCTCATGAAATGTTGCAAGACTTTGATGCAGTTGTTTGGATGATTTCAGGGAAGAAGAGGCTAGGCAAGGAAGCAACAAAATCAATAAAAGAAGCTTGAATATCACATGTGGAGTTTAAGCTCCAGTTTAAGCTCCAGTTTAAGCTTAAACTGGAGCATTAAACGCCAAAATCATGAAAGCTGAAAGTGGCGTTTAACCTCCAGTTTAACCTTAAACTGGAAGTTAAACGCCAGAAATGAAATGCATCAGGGAGCCATTTCCACGTTTAAGCTCCAGTTTAACCTTAAACTGGAGCTTAAACGTGTTCGACATTCTCCTCCAGGGTTGCGTTTTGCATTTCCACGTTTAAGCTCCAGTTTAAGCTTAAACTGGAGCTTAAACGTGTTCGACCTTTACCCTCCAGGATGCTTTCCTCCATTTCCACGTTTAAGCTTCAGTTTAACCTTAAACTGAAGCTTAAACGTGTTCGACAATTCCACACTCCAGGGTTGCCTTCTTCCATTTCCACGTTTAAGCTTCAGTTTAACCTTAAACTGAAGCTTAAACGTGCTCGAATTATACCACCTCCAGGAGTGTCCAACGTTTAAGTTGCAGTTTAAGCTTAAACTGCAATTTAAACGCCACAATTTTAAAAGGTTTCTGGGCCAAGATATTGCAGTTTAAGTTAGCATTTGAGCACAAACATTAACTTAAACGTACTCTGGTATGAAACCCAATTGAATATCATGGTTTATGGGATCGGGCCTGAAGAATTGATGAGTCTGGAATTTCAATTTGTTGAGTCATGTGTCATTACTTGATTATCACTAAGTTGGCTCAATGAATGTTGCAGAATTGGATCAGCAGCCTCATCAGGATTATGGATCATAAACCCAAAGCAAAAGGAAATCAGGGAAAGGCCTCAAAGCCCAAGAAACACAACAGAAGCTCAATTTAGAAAGTGTATAAATAGGATAGAATTTAAGTTAGTAGGGGACTTTTACACACTGGGAACTTTTGGATCAATTTTCTAGTTTTCATCTTTTGGAATTGAATTCAGAGCTATGACTCACTAAACCCCTTTCATTGGGTTAGGGAGCTCTATTGTAATTCAATGAATCAATAATAGTTTTTATCTTCTTCTTCAATCTTTTCTCTTGAATTTTGTTAGAAAGCTTCTCGATCTAATTCCATTGGATAGTTGTCTTGGGAAAGAAACTATCCATAATTGGAATCCTTCGGAACCTTGGGAAAGGAATGGAGGATTCATGCTAGAGAAGCTTCCTCACAGTGAATTGGATTGGGGTTTGGATGGATATTGTGACATGTAATCCTACCAAATTGTGGTTCATGAAACTGTGTGGTATAATCGGTGATCGAGCATCATCTCTTCTTATGAACATTTAAACCAAGGGATTGGGAATTTGTTTGTTTTTAGAGAGAATTGGTGAGCCAAGGGATTGGGATCCAATCATATAAGATTTCCAAGCAAAATTCAATGAATGCATTGGTTGAGGAAGGGATAAAGATGTTTTGATTCGGAGATCTCAATATCTCCTGAAACCCAATGAATTCCCCATTTCTGATCTACCACTTTCTCTTTACATTCTGCAATTAAATTCATGCAATCACCCCGATCCCCTTTTAATTTCAGCAATTTAGCTTCTAGCTCTTTAATTCATGCAATTTAAGATTCCGCAAATTTCAATTTCTTGCCATTTACGTTTCCCGCCAATTTTACATTCCGCAATTCTCATCTAAATCTTGATTCCGCTCAACTAGAACACACTTCTAATCTGAATTGCTCACTCAACCAATCCTTGTGGGATTCGACCTCACTCTATTGTGAGTTTTTACTTGACGATAACCGGTGCACTTGCCGGAAGGAATTTTTGCCGATCGTGCAATTTCCTAAAATCGTAGCTATCAAGTTTATAGCACATCAAGTTTATGGCGCCATTGCCGGGGATTGGTTTTCGATTGACAATTCTCAAATTGGAAGTTAACTAGATTGAGCATTTTTCTTGTTTTGTTAATTCAGTTCAAGTTACTTGTTGAATTTTAATTTCTGCACTCTGTTACTTGCTTTCTTTCTTTATGCCTTTAAATTCAAGCAACTAACTCACTGACTCACTAACTATTTGAATTAATTCCTCAACTGCTCTAACAATACTCTTCCATTAACCAAGAGTATTTCACTTGTTTGTTGCCTGTGCTGTGTTCTTGTATGACAGGTAGGAGAGGAGAGATATCAACTCCTCCATATACCAAACCAGAGAGGACCCTTCATAAACTTAGAAGGGAAGCAAGAGGGAAGAGAGTACTGGGAGAAGAAGAATCTGAAGGAGAATCTGAGGACAATTTTGAGGAAGCTCTAGATCTCAACATGGATAGAGAAGTTCACAACCATGAGAGGGCTGATGGAAACAATGCCATTCCTGAGAGGAGGGTTCTTGGTTCATACATAAACCCAACCTCTGGGAATTGTGGTAGCAGCATTCAGAAACCACCCATTCAGGCCAACAATTTTGAACTCAAACCACAGCTAATATCACTGGTGGAGGATCATTGTTCATTTGGTGGGAGTGCTAATGAAGATCCAAACCAACATCTCACAAAATTCCTGAGAATTTGCGACACTGTGAAGTCCAATGGAGTCCAGGAAGATGCCTATAAACTGCTCTTGTTCCCATTTTCACTTAGGGACAAGGCAGCTAAGTGGCTGGAATCATTCCCAAGGGGGAGCCTAACCACCTGGGATGAGGTGGAAAGCAAGTTTCTGGCACGTTTCTACCCCCCACAAAAGGTCAATAGGCTTCGATCTGAGGTTCAGACTTTTAGACAACAAGATGGTGAAACTCTCTACGAGGCATGGGAGAGGTTCAAGGAGTTGACAGGGAAATGCCCACCAGACATGTTCCATGACTGGGTGTAATTGCATATTTTCTATGATGGACTTTCTTATGAATCAAGGAAGGCTGTAGACCATTCATCAGGAGGTTCATTGAACAGGAAAAAGACTGTGGAAGAAGCCATTGAAGTGATTGAGACAGTGGCTGAGAATTAATACTACTATGCTTCAGAGAGACACAACACTAAGGGAGTCATGGAGCTGAACCAGGTTGATACAATTCTAGCCTAAAACAAGGTGTTTGCCAAGCAACTAGCAGAGCTCACCAGGAAATTAGGAACAAATCAAGTGGCTGCAATACACACACAAGATCAAGAGGAGGCAAGCACTGAAGGAGGTGATTGGGAAGATGCCAACTATGTGGGAAATCAACAAAGGCAACCATATGATCCACATTCCAACACTTACAACCCAGGCTGGAAAAACCACCCAAACTTTGGGTGGGGAAACCAGCAAACCCAACCACAAAACCACAAAACTTACAACCCCAACCAACATAACAATTCCACATACCAAAACTCCAACCAAAAATCATACCAAGCCACACAAAACACCTACTCCCAACCACCATATCATGGCCAAAATAATCAACCTGCCCAACCTAATCCGAACCAACAATTTCAAGATCAATTAAACAGGATAGAAGGAATGCTTGCAAACATGGGTCAGGACATAAGTGAGTTGAAAAGCTTTAGGGATGATGTGAGATCTACCTTAAGGAACCATGGTGAAAAACTCAAGAGGATGGAGTCTCGAGTAGGAGAGCTATCTCAACAGGCCCCCAAGTCAACTGCAGTGTTCCCTAGTGACACAGAAAAGAATCCTAAAGGGGAATAAAAGGTAGTGAGATGGGAAGAATGCAAGGCCATCACCATATTGAAGGAAGTCTTAGAAGAAGAAGGAATCAGACCCTCAGAACAGGAGCCAGAAATCTTGAAGGAAGGTGTGGAAGAAGCTAAGCAGGAAAGTGAAACTGAGCAAGCCAAGGAACTGCAAAATAAAGGCATGCTGGAAACATACCAACCAAAAGCACCATTTCCTCAGAGGTTAGGAGGAGGTGAAACAGGGAAAACATATTCAAGGTTTTTAGAGACATTTAAGTCTCTCCATATCAATATTCCCTTTCTTGAGATTCCCCAGCAGATGCCTACACATATCAAGTATTTGAAGGAATTACTGAGCAAGAAAAGAGTTTTGAAGGGAGGACAAACTGTAATAATGAACAAAGAATGCAGTGCCCTCATCAAGAAGGACATAGTCTCTAAGAAAACAGACCCAGGAAGTTTTCATATCCCCTGCATCATAGGGGAAACAAAAATTGACAGAGGATTCTGTGATCTAGGAGCTAGCATAAATGTGATGCCTCTGACTCTTATGAAGAGGCTACAACTGAATGAGGTGAGATCCACTGATGTAATCATACAACTGGCTAACAAAACTCAGAAGCAAGCTGAAGGGGTAGTTGAGAATGTGCTGGTGAAAGTGGGAAATTATTTCTTCCCCACAGACTTTGTCATTTTGGACATGGAGGAAAGCTACCTACACCCTATCATTCTGGGAAGGCCATTTCTAGCCACTGCTAGAGCGCTCATAGATGTAGAACAAGGAGAGCTAATTTTGAGAATACATGATGAACAGCTCATTTTTCATGTTTTCAAACCTGCATCTGAGCCTGAACCAGAACCTGAAAAGCCTAAGGATAATAGTAGCCATCTGTGTTTGGAGGAAGGCAATCCAGCAGCTGAAACTTTGAAACAGTCCTTGGAAGGCAAACAAGAATTGCAAGAGTTAAAGCCACAAGCATCAATAGAAACAGATCAGAAAGATCCTCTTGGCATAATGGTCAATGAAGAAATCCTGAAGAGAGAAGGAAGAATTGTAAAGAAATTGCCAAGAGGGTGGAGAAACAAGAAAATTCCCACTGAAGGTTTCTCTCCGGGAGATAAAGTGATATCAAGTCATTATCTGCCAATCCCACCTGGCCTCAAAACCATTCCTTCCCAGCTCCCTCAAGTGTTCACAATCAGGAAGGTTCTTTCTATGGAACATTTGGAAATCATGAAGGAATCAAATGGGGACGTTTTCATAGTGAGGGGAGAGGACATCAAGCACTACAATCCACCCTAACAAGGGACAACCGTCAAGCTAGTGACGTTAAAGAAGCGCTTCATGGGAGGCAACCCATGTTTTAGTATCCTTACTCTTTATTGTTCTGCTTTGCATCTAATAAAGCATGGTTTCTTATGCATGAACTTGAATCCTCAGGACAACTGTTGATAAGGTGCACTAAACATTGCATGTAAAATACAATTGGTCTCTAAGTTTGGTGTGCCTGAAGGCACCCCAAATCTTATTCAAATTGTATTCAATCTTTCATTCAAAGTGCACAACCAAACATTAAGTTTGGTGTTCCTCTTTGAACACAGTTAATGAAAAGCAAGAAGTTCCTCTGGATTTAGAAATTCATGACAAGTATACCATTTGCATGTTTTAATACTTTGATTTCAATTACTTTAGGTAGTAAAATTGTTTAGGATCAAAGAGCCAAAGTGACTATGATTTATTAGAATTATGCACACTCATTAAGGGCAACCAACATGGATTTCATGTCATCAGGAGACATTACCAAACACTAAGTTTGGTGTCCAGTAATAAGTGTGCATACATACAAGAGTCACGGCTATAAGCTCATGAAGTCAAGCATTGATTTACAATTCAAAAAGAAGGAAAAACATGTGCAAGTACTATTCATTATTCACATGGACCGAAAAAAAATGATAGCAAAGTTGTTTGTTTGTGCAGGTACAAAAGGAAGGATAAGAATGGATGAAAAAGACAAAGGGGGAGGTACGGTGCTTGGTCAAAAAGGGAGTTCACAAGTCTTTGAAACTAACACATGGGAAAAGGAAGTTCTGCATGAAAAGATAGCTACATGTACAATTTAATGCACCTAGAATAATTCCAAGAAAGTGAAAAGCAATTCGTCTTTCTCCCTAATTCATATATTTACCATCAAGCCATCCTTCACAATTCACCCTAGCCGTCCAGTTTTCACTTGCATGCACCATAAAGAACCACTTGGGGAACAAGTTCCACACCACCAAATCTCCTTCTTGCACATATTCTTTCATCATAGCATAACTACCTCTTGCCGAAAACAACCTCACCACACTTCTAACAACATTTTCTTACTTCACCTTGTCAACCTTAGCTTGTCACTTGCCAAAAATAAAGAACCAATGGCAGCCTCATCTAGCCACAAAAGAAGAAAAGGCAAGCAGCCAATGGAGGAGGAAAGGGAATTTGATGCATGGAAATACAAATCAGTTTTCCATGAGATTCAGGCCGAATGGATGAGACCTAAAAAGATACTAGCTGAGATTCCCTTTGACCTTGGAAAGGAGGAGTTCCCAAGTGTTTGGGAGAAGATCAAAAAGAGGAAGTGGGAGCTTCTGACTAAGCCAATCACTAAAATCAACATCAACCTGGTGAAGGAGTTTTATGCAAATGCAGTGAGGGAGGATCCAACCGAGGAACCTACATACAAAAGCTATGTGAGAGGGGTGGAAGTTGACTTCAGCCCCAAGGCAATCATGAAAACTCTTGGCCTGAAAAACATACGTTTCAGCCAAGCAAGTTATGAGGATAGGATGCTAGAAGAACCTGACTATCAGACTATTGCTGAAGACCTTTGTGCCATCAGAGCTGAATGGGTGAGAAAAACAAAAGGGGCTCCAAGAGTCTTGAGAAGGGGAGACCTAACACCTGAAGCTAAAGGGTGGTATGCAATAGTTAGGAGATCCATCCTACCCACTGCAAACTCTTCAGAAATAACCCCTAAAAGAGCCGTCTTGCTACATTGTATTATGGTGGGAGGAGAGATCAAAGTTCATAAACTCATTGCTGAACAGATACAAGAGTTTAGTGAGAAAAGTGAAGCTGACTCCTGGCTCCACTTCCCTAGCACCATCATTAGACTATGCATCGAGGCCCAAGTACCACTTGAAGATGCAAGACCTAATTGGCTACATCCTAGAATGGCCATGATTGCTCACAGAATGACTCTTGGCCCAATTGCTCCAAGACATACAAAAAGAAGAAATGAAGAAGGGCAACAAGAAGAAGCAGAGCAAGAAGCAGAGCAAGAAGAGCAAGAAGAGCAAGGAAATCCAGAAAGAAGGCAACAAGTTCCCAGAGACCCCATGGATATGAGCAGAATGGAGGAAATCATAGAAGGAATGTCTCAACAATACATGAGGTCTCAAGAGAGGCAAGAGGAATTTCACCTAAAAATGATGGACATGCAAAGGAACTTTGAATCAAGATTCCTAGATCTGCAAAGGGAACAGAATTTACAATTACAGGAATCCCTCAGCCACATATGCCAACACCAAGATGACAATATCTTGGTAATCAAGGAAGCCACCACTTTGCAAAATGCAAGATATGCAGTTCAAGCTGATTACAACATCAGTTCTCAAATCAAGCTTAACTACATAGGGGAACATCTACACAAGATGGACCCAGCATTCCCAGCTTTTGATGAGTATTTCAAGGGGAGGCAAGAAGGAGAAATGAACAAGGCAGTGATCCTCGAAAAAAGAGTGGAAGAAACAATGAAAAAAGCTGGATTCTGGACAAAGCTCATAAGAAAAAACAAAGGAAGTACAAGTGGTCAAAGAGAGACAAGAAGCAAGAAGAAACAGGACCCCAAGAATCAAGAAGAACCAAGCAACAAATGAGAGGTGGTCTTGTTCCTTAATAATCAAATAATAGTTTGTGAATTGTCTTTATGAGCTTTCTTTCATTTTAAGTCATTTAAGTTTTATGTGAAATTTCTAGTATGTTTGTCTGTTTTCTGCTTTGAATAAAGTGAATGCCTAGATGTTTGGATATAACTTCACCTTCTTAAACAAATGCTTGCCATGCTTGTTCTGTTTCCAAAAATAAGAGAAAAGTTTGAACAAAAGTAACTTGGCTCAATTAGTGACAAATCAAGTAGAATTAAGTGGTGGTATGCATGCTTGATTGTTTAGTCAGATCACTGGAAATTGAGTGTAGAATTATCACTTTTTGTGTAGAAGTTTGAATACTGTCTATGGATCTTGATGAATAAATGTCTTTGGCCATGAAAAAGAAAGAAAAAGAAGAAGAAAAAGCCACTGAAAAAGGGCAACCAAAAAGCAAAAAAAAAATTGAGAAAATAAGCTAGGCACCAATGGTTTGAACTTCTGAGACAAATGCCTGTGGTGTTTATGTATTAAGGATATGCTTGGATGAATAGGTTCTGAGGAGTGTTTCAACACTTGGTAACTTGGGTTAACTAACCCGGGATTATCAACCAAAAGTCCATTATCAAGAGCAACCTAAATACAAAACATTTAGTCACACAAAGAGGTGCTGGGCACCAATGTCTCAAGAAGAAATATGAACTAAAATGCCTGTAGTGGATATGTGTAGTGCACTGATAAGAAAAAGAAAATGCCAAAGGCTTGTGCAACACATGACACTAAGCAAACAAGGAGCAAAGGAGCTCTAAGAAATAGAAAAACAAAGAAGGGAAAAGTGCCAAGGACATAAGAATAACAAGAGGCCATAGCAGTGTTTGATGGATGCAATAAAAAAGTGATAATCTTACCTGATAAGAATGAAAAAGTGATGCTGCAACTTTCTGCATAAAACCCCTCTGATGAACTTCAAGTGCTTACTAATATAGCCAATGTAATTGCTTTCTGTTTCATACTTTCTTCTCAAATAACTCAGGACTTGCTTAGGGACAAGCAAGTATTAAGTTTGGTGTTGTGATGCCAAGGCATCTTAGGCTAGTTTCACTAGCATTTTTCTCTTAGTTTTAGTTGTTTTATGCATTTTCTTGAGCTTAAAGTAACCAAGAATGGTTAAATGAATAACAAAGCAATGAACCATCCAAACAGTATGATTTTGATACAAATTTCATGAGTTTTTAGTTATATTACTTGAATGCTATGAATGAAAGATTTATCATGAAATGTTGCAAGACTTTGATGCAGTTGTTTGGATGATTTCAGGGAAGAAGAGGCTAGGCAAGGAAGCAACAAAATCAATAAAAGAAGCTTGAATATCACATGTGGAGTTTAAGCTCCAGTTTAAGCTCCAGTTTAAGCTTAAACTGGAGCATTAAACGCCAAAATCATGAAAGCTGAAAGTGGCGTTTAACCTCCAGTTTAACCTTAAACTGGAAGTTAAACGCCAGAAATGAAATGTATCAGGGAGCCATTTCCACATTTAAGCTCCAGTTTAACCTTAAACTGGAGCTTAAACGTGTTCGACATTCTCCTCCAGGGTTGCGTTTTGCATTTCCACGTTTAAGCTCCAGTTTAAGCTTAAACTGGAGCTTAAACGTGTTCGACCTTTACCCTCCAGGATGCTTTCCTCCATTTCCACGTTTAAGCTTCAGTTTAACCTTAAACTGAAGCTTAAACGTGTTCGACAATTCCACACTCCAGGGTTGCCTTCTTCCATTTCCACGTTTAAGCTTCAGTTTAACCTTAAACTGAAGCTTAAACGTGCTCGAATTATACCACCTCCAGGAGTGTCCAACGTTTAAGTTGCAGTTTAAGCTTAAACTGCAACTTAAACGCCACAATTTTAAAAGGTTTCTGGGCCAAGATATTGCAGTTTAAGTTAGCATTTGAGCACAAACATTAACTTAAACATACTCTGGTATGAAACCCAATTGAATATCATGGTTTATGGGATCGGGCCTGAAGAATTGATGAGTCTGGAATTTCAATTTGTTGAGTCATGTGTCATTACTTGATTATCACTAAGTTGGCTCAATGAATATTGCAGAATTGGATCAGCAGCCTCATCAGGATTATGGATCATAAACCCAAAGCAAAAGGAAATCAGGGAAAGGCCTCAAAGCCCAAGAAACACAACAGAAGCTCAATTTAGAAAGTGTATAAATAGGATAGAATTTAAGTTAGTAGGGGACTTTTACACACTGGGAACTTTTGGATCAATTTTCTAGTTTTCATCTTTTGGAATTGAATTCAGAGCTATGACTCACTAAACCCCTTTCATTGGGTTAGGGAGCTCTATTGTAATTCAATGAATCAATAATAGTTTTTATCTTCTTCTTCAATCTTTTCTCTTGAATTTTGTTAGAAAGCTTCTCGATCTAATTCCATTGGATAGTTGTCTTGGGAAAGAAACTATCCATAATTGGAATCCTTCGGAACCTTGGGAAAGGAATGGAGGATTCATGCTAAAGAAGCTTCCTCACAGTGAATTGGATTGGGGTTTGGATGGATATTGTGACATGTAATCCTACCAAATTGTGGTTCATGAAACTGTGTGGTATAATCGGTGATCGAGCATCATCTCTTCTTATGAACATTTAAACCAAGGGATTGGGAATTTGTTTGTTTTTAGAGAGAATTGGTGAGCCAAGGGATTGGGATCCAATCATATAAGATTGCCAAGCAAAATTCAATGAATGCATTGGTTGAGGAAAGGATAAAGATGTTTTGATTCGGAGATCTCAATATCTCCTGAAACCCAATGAATTCCCCATTTCTGATCTACCACTTTCTCTTTACATTCTGCAATTAAATTCATGCAATCACCCTGATCCCCTTTTAATTTCAGCAATTTAGCTTCTAGCTCTTTAATTCATGCAATTTAAGATTCCGCAAATTTCAATTTCTTGCCATTTACGTTTCCCGCCAATTTTACATTCCGCAATTCTCATCTAAATCTTGATTCCGCTCAACTAGAACACACTTCTAATATGAATTGCTCACTCAACCAATCCTTATGGGATTCGACCTCACTCTATTGTGAGTTTTTACTTGACGATAACCGGTGCACTTGCCGGAAGGAATTTTTGCCGATCGTGCAATTTCCTAAAATCGTAGCTATCAAGTTTATAGCACATCAACTATCCTTTTGCGTTTGTCACCACACGCTACAGTCGCAAGTTTGAAGCTCGTCACAGTCATTCAATCCCTGAATCCTACTCGGAATACCACAGACAAGGTTTAGACTTTCCGGATTCTTAAGAATGCTGCCAATGGATTCTAGCTTATACCATGAAGATTCTGATTAAGGAATCCAAGAGATATTCATTCAAGCTTATTTGCATATAGAACGAAAGTGGTTGTCAGGCACATGTTCATAAGTGAGAATGGTGATGAGCGTCACATAATCATCACATTCATCAGGTTCTTAGGTGTAAATGGATATCTTAGAATAAGAATAAGCGTGAATTGAATAGAAGAACAATAGTACTTTACATTAATACTCGAGGTACAGCAGAGCTCCACACCTTAATCTATGGTGTGTAGAAACTCCACTGTTGAAAATACATAAGCGATAAAGGTGTTCATTGGTTCTGGCCCAAAGAGGGAACTAGGATGACCAAGGTCAAGGTATAAGGACTAAACGTCCAAAGATGAAAATACAATGGTAAAAGGTCCTATTTATAATAAACTAGTTACTAGGGTTTACCAAAATAAGTAAATGATGCAGAAATCCACTTCTGGGCTCACTTGGTGTGTTCTTGGGCTGAGCATTGAAGCTTTCACGTGTAGAGGCCTTCTTTTGGGGTTAAACGCCAAGTTGTAACGTGTTTTTGGCGTTTCACTCTGGTTTGTGACGTGTTTCTGGCGTTTTACTCCAGAATGTAACATGGAACTGGCGTTGAACGCCAATTTGCGTCATCTAAACTTGAATAAAGTATAAACTATTATATATTGCTGGAAAGCCCTGGATGCGTACTTTTCAATGCAATTGAGAGCGCACCATTTGGGGTTCTGTAGCTCCAGAAAATCCATTTTGTGTGAAGGGAGGTCAGAATCCAACAGCATCTGTAGTCCTTTTTCAGCCTACTATCAGATTTTTGCTCAGGTCCCTCAATTTCAGCCAGAAAATATCTGAAATCACAGAAAAACACACAAACTCATAGTGAAGTCTAGAAATGTGAATTTTGCATAAGAACTAATAAAAACATCCCTAAAAGTAGCTAGATCCTACTAAAAATTACCTAAAAACAATGCCAAAAAGCGTATAAATTATCCGCTCATCAAGCACACAACCATGTTGAACCTTGCTTGACAACTCCAACTACTAACCATCTTCCTCTTACTTTTAATGCCATAAAGAGCTCTAAGTTGACCATCCGTCTCCAGTAGCCCATATTAAAGTGGAATTAGAAAGCTAAGGGATATGAATTTTACCCACTTGAATGTTGTGAAGGATGATGGCAACTTAGGGGGAGGGGTCTCCAACAACTTTGGCAAGGTAATTGCAAGCTTTACTCCCGTGTGTTCTGTCTTGACACCTTCCACCTTTTTGCAAGCTTCTTCAATATCAACCTCTTCTTCTTGGTAGCTTTCTTCCAATTTAATCACTTCTTCATTGCTTACCAAGGGCATGGGAGGTTGTGCTTCTTCTTCTTTAAACTGCATATCAAGTCCAATGGAAGAGGATTCAAATGTAGATAAAAATTCATCAATGATTGAATCCATCTCTTGATCATCCCCCTTCAAAGTCTTCAACCATGATATGCCTTGGAGGTTGTACACCCTCCTCAACATCAACATCAAACACCTTGGAAGGAGGCTCTATGAATGGACCTTCCAATGGAGGCTCAGCATCTCCTAAGTCTTCGACCACTTCTTCTTCTTCAATAATTCCGACTTCCTCCACTTGTTCCAGTATAAAGTCGTGCTCCTTACTGTCCACTGGAGTTTCTAGTGACTCCTTCATGCTACGTTCTTCATTAAATTCTCCACATGAGACCATGAGGGTTCCTTGAGTGTCCAAACATCTGGAAGGTAATTGATTTATTGCTTGCTCCAGTTGATGAAGGGTTGCATGAAATTGATCTACTGTTTCCTCGAGGCGAGCCTATGAGTCTTAGGTCGATGGACATGGACATGGTGCGTATGGAGGTGGTGGTCCTTGGGAGTAACTAGGTTGGAATTGGGGTGGTTCTATATATGGTTCATATGGTGGTTGGTGTGGTGGATAAGGGTTAGGGTCATATGGGGGTGTTTGGTGGTAAGGGGCTTGTGAGTTTGGTGGTTCAAAGGTATGTTGTGGAGGTGGTTCATAAGCATAGGGTGGGGCTTGTTGGTAACTACAAGGGGGTCCACCATATCTATCATCTTGGTATGCAATGTAGAATGGTCTTCGTCCATTATATCTTGGAAGGCGTTGTTGCCTAAAGGGTTGATCAGATCCTCTTGGCTCTATCCATCCTTGATTGCTTAGACCTTGATGCATATTCCTGTTATAGCTTCCATTCCTTTCAACAAATTTAGAACCAAACTCAAAGCGAGAGGGGTGAGAATTCATAGTAGCTAAAAGAAATAAGGAGGGAAAAACAAAAACAAATAAACAAGAAAAGGAAAAATATTTTCAATAACCAATAATAAGGAACACGTTTGCAATTCCCCGGCGCCATCTAAACCAACAGAAAATTCTTTCGTACAAACGTTTGGTTGTCACAAGTAACAAAACCCAATAAATTTATAAACCGAAGTATTCAAACCTCGGGTCGTCTTCTTAAGGAATTGTAGGGAGGTGTTCTTATTATTGGTTATGGAAAACAATAATCTTGGGTTTTTGAAAAAGTTTGAACATGAGAAATAAATTGCAAGAATTAATAAATCAATAGCTAATAAAACTCTTGGCAAGGTATGAAAATTAGAAGCCCTATCCTAGTTATCCTTATCAATGGTGATAAGAATTATATTTTTGCTCCCACTAAGTCAACCTCTAACTATGAAGGTAAGTCAAGTGGATAAATCAATTTAACACCTAAAGTCCTAGTCAACTCCAAAGGAAAGACTAGAGTTATAGGAATCTAAATCAATCAGCAAAGATATCAATTATCAATCACGATGAGTTTGACAACACAAGAGTTACCAATTAATCAACCAAAGCCAAAAGGGAAAAATCTAAATTATTTATATAATAAATAGAAGAAAGCAATCATGAATCTGAAATACCTCAAATTGAATTAATAAAAGAAATCAAATCTAACATGGAAAACTTCATAAATTAAATTGGGAAAATAAATAAAAGGAATATTAAACCTGGAAATTGAGAAGAAGAAATCCTAAATCCTTTAAGAGGAATCCTAATCCTAAATCCTAAGAGAGGAGAGAACTGCCCTCTCTAAAAACTACATCTAAACCTAAAATTGTTAGTAATGATTGAATTCTCTGATTCTGCTCCACTCCCAGCTTCTAATCTGTGTTTTTTAGGCTGAAAATTGGGTCAGAAACAGCCCAGAAATTGCTGGGGACGAAATCTGCCACATACAGGTCGCGGCTCATGCGCGCGTGCGTGCCAGGTGCGCGTGCGCACCAATGGGCTTTTCGTCAATGTGCGTGTGCGCATCCTTAAACGGCAGGTCAACTATGGCAAATCATATATTGTTGCGAAGCCCCAGACGTTAGCTTTCCTACGCAAATAGAACCGCATCATTTGGACCTCTGTAGCTCAAGTTATGGTCGATTTAGTACCAGGAGGTCAGGATGGACAGCTTTAGCAGTTTCTTCAGTTTCTTGTATTCATTCCACTTTTGCATGCTTCCTTTCCATCTTCTAAGCCATTCCTTCTCTGTAATCTCTGAAATCACTTAACACACATATCACGGCATTGAATGATAAAAAGAAAAGATTAAACATAGTGAAATTAAGACTAAAGAAGCAAGTTTTCAATCATAGAACAAATTCTGGGAAGGAATTGTAAAACCATGCAAATAGTATGAATAAGTGTGCAAAGGCTTGATAGAAACCACTCAATTGAGCACAAGATAAACCATGAAATAGTGGTTTATCAACAGCGCTCTCTATGAGAGCGCTACTCAAAGCCAAGAAAGCAAGGGGCAAGGAAGCTGCGCTCTCCTTGTCAAACCGAGTGCTACAAGGAACCAAGGAAACAAGGAAAAATCAATAGCGCTCAGTTAACTGTGTTAACTTTATCGGGGCTTGGCACAAGAAAATGCAAGGGTAAATGTTTGTTAGTGGAGGCCACAAGGTTCGAACCCATGAGCCAAAGGAAGGAAGGAGCGCTACTCCAAAGGAAAATAAGCCAAAAGGGGCTCAACAAAGTTCGAACCCCGGACATGGAGGACCCAAGAGGAGCACTACTCTTCAAAGAGTTTTTCCAAAATACTCCCAGAAAGCCTGGAAGCTGGGGACCTCAACAACGCAACAAAGGAGCTACCTCTCTCCATTCATCGAGCACTACATTGTTTGACACGGACAAGGAGCTGGGATGCACCAAACTTGGCAACGCCAAGGCCAAGGGAGCGCTGCACTCTTTGCAACAACCGAGCGCTACCATGATGCTTGGTCCAAGGAGCTTGTCATGCAACATTGGAAGGCCAAGGCAAGGGGTAGTACTGCGCTCTCCTTGCCAACCGAGTCGTGCCCTGGGAGTGTGACCCATGGTCCAAATTCAACTTAAATTCCAATTTAATTCAATTCTTCACCAAATTAAAAAGCCCACTCCAAATTCTAAAATCCAAAAATAGGAAGTGTATAAATAGAAGTTAGTTTGATTGAGAGAGGACTTTTTCCTTTTCACCTTTTAGAGACTTTTACTTTACATTTTTCATTTTGGGAGCTCAATTTGAGATTTTAGCTTTGGGGTTTGGGAATTGAAAGAGAGAATTGAGTTCTCTTCTTCTTTGTTCTTACTTCTACACTCTTCACTCTTTGTTTTGAATCTTGGATTGAGAACTGAAGGAATTCTATTTCATTATGGATCTGAGACCTCTCTTTGTTTACTTTCTGCATAATTTCAAGGAATTATGATTTGGATCTAAGTTTCCTTTACTATTTTCATCTCTACTTCTTCTGTAATCGTTCTCTGTTGGATCAAGGAAGGCATTGAGATCTAGGCTTGTTCTCTAGCCTCATTCAACCCCTGAGATCTTCAACTTCTCTTTTCGTTATTGCAATTGAGCTGAATTTACTTTCTGTTTTGCTTCTTCAAGCAATTCTTCTTTTCTGTTTAGATCTGCTGCACTTTAATTCATCTTTTACTTCTCTGTTGATTGTCATTTACTTTCTCTTGTTTAATTTCTGAAATCCCAGCTCCCAAAGCCCTTTATGATTCAAGCAATTTACATTTCATGCACTCTAAGCTTCAGTTATTTACATTTCTTGCAATCTAAGCTTCTATCATTTATATTACTTGCACATTAAGATTCAGCTTCTTTATTTCCTTTGCCCTTTAATTTACAGTCAATTACCCCTCTCCCTTTAAATTTCATGCAATTTAGCTTCTGTTGAATACAAATCACTCAAATCAACACTTGTTTGCTTGACTAAATCAATCACCTAACTAAAATTGCTCAATCCTTCAATCCCTGTGGGATCAACCTCACTCATGTGAGTTATTATTACTTGATGCGACATGGTACACTTGCCGATGAGTTTTGTGTTGGATCGTTTTCCTCAACATCAATAGTACCATGCACAACTCACTTATTAATACAATCACATTGTCTCTTTTCTTTGTACCTTGATTGTTATCTTTAACTTTGCTTGCTTAAACACATGCATCACTCACATCTCTTCTTGAAGACATTCATGATTAATCTTAGATTCCATCACCACTATTTTATTTGTTGCTTGAAGACAACCAATCATTCTAAGTTTGGTGTGGGAAGGAAGGAATAGCAGGAAAATGACAACAATGAAGATGAACTACAAGGTGGTTAAGTTCTTTTTCCTCTTATTTATTTTTTATACATTTAATTGCATGATTGTCTTCCATTTCTTTTATATGCATGTGTGTTCTTATGAATAAGCATAGCTTGATATTTGAATTGTAACATGTTGCTATGACATTATAACTACCATCTTGAATTTTGTGAGTCAAAGTAATTAAGTATCATGATTATAAACAAACAAGGTAATTAAAGAAGAACCTAGCATGAGCATATAAGTATTGGGAGGCTAGCATGTCTATTTTTTGCTCAATTACATTTGAATTTATTTAATTAAAGTTTTCATCTAGAAAATTTTATAAAATTTTTGAAATATTGAAAACCTTGAATAAGCAAATCAATTAAAAGATTAAGAAAGAAAAAGGGAAAATGAGAAAGTTGAAGGCACTGAGTACCAATGACAATTCATTAGCCAAGTACTTGTGGTGTTTATGAATCAAGCAAAAAGCTTGAAAACAAAACACTTAGAGTCAAAACTAGGCTCAAGTGCAAAGCACTCCCTTAAAGCTCAAGGCTCTAAGCACCAATGATTAGAAGGAAAGTAAAGAAAAGAAAGAAATGAGCTTAAAGAGTCCTCTAATTAAATGCTTGTGGTTCTTATGTATCAAATGGTAATACTTGAAAACAAAGCATTTAGAGTCGAAGCTTTTAACTAATGGTGCAAAGCACCCAAGAAGCTAAGCTAAGAAAAATATGAAAATCTTGTTTCAAGGAAGGAACATAAAAAAAAGATTTCATAAAATGAACTAGATAGAAGCATCAATCATTTGAATTTCTTTTGTGATTGTAGCATGCATAAGAAACTAGCCAACCATGAACATAAAAGTTGCTACTCTTCTCACCTTGGTTTGTCAAAATTTATTGCATGATTCTTTATTTGCTTGAGGATAAGAAAAATTTAAGTTTGGTGTTATGATGATTGCGCATCATGTTATGTTTTTCTAAGCTTTTTCATATCAAAAATTAGTTTATAGTGACAATTATTGAGTATTTGTTGTGCTTAAGTTGTATATTGTTTTGATCTTTTGATTTGATGAATTTTGTAGAAAATAATAGAAAAAGAAACAATAAAAGCACTAATAGATGAAGCACACTCTCAAGGTGGCAAAAGAGTTGGAAACAAACTCAAAGAGGAGCAAAGAGAATTTGTAACCTTGACCTTTTCACACTCCAACAAGAGTAACACGAACTAAAAAGCTCCAAATGAGGTGATTCTAGTTCCATTGGAAAGTAGACTTCCAGAGCTTTCCAGCCATATATAACACTCTATAGTGGACACTAGATTTGAGGGAACAAATCGCAATTCTTTCAGCGCTATATACCTGGCGTGCGGCCAGGCGTGTCTAGGTGTGGCACCCTGGGCCAAAATTCCAGCAAACATGCCAGACTGACCTCTTCACCTTCAAAAGATCATAACTTGGGCTAGAGAAGTCCAAATGATATGTTTTCAAAGGCCTTAGAAAGCTGAGATCCAGAGCTTTCCAATGATATATAATAGTTTATAGTGGACATTCATTTTGGAGATGCAATAGACCAATCTTTCAACGTGCAAGATTGCCTAAGCCCAAATTGTCACCAAAGTGCCACTTCAATAACACTCCACATTGGGCCACTTCTAATACTCCAATTCCTTCATTTATTCTTTAATGTTTCAAACCTCTAAAAAGAGAATTAAGATTTCACAAGCCCAAGTCAAGCCACAATTCACAATCAATCAAGGCCACAAGAATCGTCTAGAAGTAGTTAGGAAATTTTCATTTGATTTTAATTTCGTTTGAATTTGTAATTTAGGTAGCTTATAAATAGGATCTTAGATTCATCATTTTACGCACACCATGGAGGGGTGGAGGTGACTCCACTCCCCTTTCACTCTCATTCTCTTCTCTTCTTCCGTTTTCTTCATACACACTTTTGTAAATATTTAGTTATGAGTTTCTAATTTTCAACATTGGGAAAGAGAACTCTATTGTTATTTGATGGATTAATTTGTTTTTATTCTTCTTCTTCTCTTCATCTCTCTTTGATTTACTTGAAGGATTTTTGTTCTTCATTTAAGCATTCAATTATCTTGGGAAAGAGATTGAATGTACATGAATTCTATGTGAACCTTGGAAAAGGAATCCTAGAATGATGCTTGAAAATTCTTTTCACACTTGAATAGATTTGGGTATAGATGGGATATTGTGACATTTAATTTTGGGTCTAGGAAAGTGTATGATATAATTAGGGACCATTCTTCATCTCTTCTAATGAGCAATTAGACCAAGGAATTGGCTATTGATTAAGATTGGGGAGATTGAGTTACCAAGGAATTGGGACTCAATCACTCATGATTGCCAAGAGGTCAATGAGTTGCATGATTAAAGATGAGATGAAATCAATTAATCCGGAAAATGCAATATCTCTTGATCCCAATGTTAATTTCATTCTTAATTCTTGTTATTTAATTCTTGTCTTTAATTCTTGTCATTTACTTATGCACATTTATGGCTTTACTTACTTTTGCATATTTATGCCTTCCAAGTATTTGTAGAAACGCTTCACTTGGTTTTACTTTCTAGTCATTTACTTTCTTGCACTTTACTTTCTTGTACTTTCCATTTCTTGCAATTTACATTCTTGTACTTTAATTTTCAGCACTTTAATTTCTTGTCATTTACTTTCCTTGCACTTTATTACTTTTATTTAATTTCATGTTATTTACTTTTCTTGTTGCTTATCATCACAATTATGATCGTCTAACTAGAATAATTAATCAACTATTGCTTGCTTAATCCTTTAATCCTTTAATCAACTATTACTTGATACGACCCGATGCACTTGCCAGTAGTTATTAATAAAGAATAAATTTTTTTGTTATTAAGGAGACGAGTTGAGAGGAGCAGAAGTGGTAGATTCAGTAGTATGAGAATGATACTTGAGGTGATCAGGACGTGGTGGGCGAGTAGGACAGGTAGTAATCAAATGTCTTGAGAGCTTGTAGTAATTGCAGAACAGTTGTGGACAATTGTAGCTAATGTGACCTTTCTGTTGGCATTTGCGATATTCAACAAAAGGCCATTCTGAGGAGAGGTGCCCAAAATGGTTACAGTTTCGACAGAATTTATCCTTTCTGTCTGTGGTAGCAAAAATATATAATTTTTCATAATAGTAGATATAAAGATCAAAGAGATGAGAGAAAACTGTAAATTTGGGGCCGAAAATGAGAAACAGAATGCAAAATCGGAATGAGCTCTCCAAAAACCTTTAGGGAGGATCCCACGATTTGCCACATGAGCGCCACATCAGATGCCCCGTCAACAGCCATGTTAGTAGAGTAAGCCACGTGACAATGCGTGATAAGAGAAAGAAGACGCGTCTGCGCTGACACGGAGAGGGAGGTGGCAAAGGGTCGAAGAAGCGGGCTGGGTCAGGTTCGCCGTGGGTTGGAGCAGGTTCATGTGCTGTTTTGGTTTCGACATGTGGTGTTCTTGGTGCCGTTGATCCTGGGCGTCAATCCAATGGTGTTGGAGGCTTCTGGAGAAAGGAGAACTTAGAGCGGACACTGATCTTCAGGAGGTGTCTGGAGAAAGGAGAACTTGGAGGCATCTAGCGGCAGCTGGCGGCGAGTCTGAAGGCATTGGAATCGTGACGACGAGACGAACACACTGGTGACGGTAGTCACGAACCAAAACGTCGAGAAAGCATCGAGAAACGAGGGCAAAGAACTCTGCCAGAAGAGAAAAACAAAGGGGTTATGAGCGAATTTTCATGGAAAAAAAAACTGATACTTTTGATACAATGTTAGAAACAAGAGAGTAATATGAAGAGTATTATTGAGGTTGTTGTCAAAGATATAATGTACAAAGGTATATATAGGTGCTAGAAGAATCAAAGTAATAAAAATATAAAATACTATAATAAATACACAGATATACTATATAAATATAAGTAATACTAACTGGTTCTAAGTGCTTCTAATTATACTCTAAATGATCTTAAAATTTCATTATTTTTTAAATATTTAAATAAAGAATAATTTTGATTTCTTAAAAGTAAGTGACTGCGCATGGTGACAAAACAAGGAAAGAACAGCTCTAATACCCAAGTTTAATTTCAAACTCATCCGATCCATGAGTATTTGATTAATTATATTATTGCAGAACATTTTCAAACCATCCCCTTATTTTTATTTTAAAATATGTCTTGCCAAATAGTTTTATAATTATTAAATGAGAAAATAATTGATGGTATTTATTTTCTCAGAATACCTTCTTTTTTCAATTAAAAGTAGTACATCTTAATCCAAACTTTGAAAACATGTAGTGCGTTAGTGCGTTACAGCGAATTGACCCATATCTATCCATCTTAATCATTACCAAAGATCTAAACATGCAAGAGAAGAAGCCGCATGGTTAGGTCACCAAGGGCACACATGGATCTTGCCATTACAAGTTTACAACAACTAAAAAAGTTAGGAGAATTGCTTTTAGATTTCACATGGTAGTGCATATTAATTTGGATATGGTTGTAATTGATAAAGACATTGTCCATATTTAGAGTGAATTTGGTAAACTTTATTGAAAATATATTTATACTTTTTTTTTAAGACAAACAAGATATACTTTCATTAAAGTTGCAGCGAGCACTAATTGCCCCACTTTAAACTTAATATATTATATATATATATATATATATATATATATATATATATATATTAAAGTTATTCTTAATATTTAAATCATTTTATTTAAATATTTAATGTTTTAAAATTATCTCAATATTATTCTATCACTAATAATTTATTAACAAAATTGACGATAAAATAAAATTGAGATGAATTTAACACGTTAAAAACTTAAATAAGAGAAAAACGTCGAGGACAACAACAATACATTACTTTTAGAAGAATTACAAAATCAAGTAAAACGAAATTAAATTTTAACGGAATCAATGTATTAAGAATTTAAGATTTTTACTCATCATAAAATATTTGTAGAATGACCAATAAATAAACTTCCGTAAAAAGGAAAAAAATGAAAGATACATATATAATAAAGTATAAATAATACATTTTTGTCTCTAATGTATCAAACTTCTTTAATGTTTAATTTAAATCATTTTTATTTTTATTTTGAAATAAATTTTAATTTTTCTTTCAATAAAATCAAGTTTTTTTATAGTGTCTATTTATTCAATTATTTTTTAATTATATCTAAGTAAATTAGTCTAAATCACATTACTTTCAGATTAAGTAAATTTATTTTTTCTTTTAATTTTACTTTTAAAGATATTTACTCATCATGAAATATTTGTAGAATGACTAATACATAAATTTGAGGGAAAAAAAAGAGTATAGTACATATACAATAAAGTATAAATTATACTTTTTTTCTCTAATATACCAAAAATCTGTTAACGTTTAATTTAGTTAAATTTTATTTTTAATTTTAAAATAAATTTTAATTTTATCATTCAATAATATTAAGTTTTTTACATAAATAATTATTTAATTATTTTTTAATTGCATATAAGTAAATTATTTTTAATCACATTACTTTCATTCTAAATAAATTTATTTTTTTAATTTTACTCTTAATCACATTACTTTGATTCTAAGTAAATTTATATTTTATTAAGATAAAAATTAAAAAATAAGATGATAATTATATGTAGTAAAAATTTAAAATTATTGACAGAAAAAGTGACAATTTATTTAAAAGTTAAAAATAAATTTTACATAAATTAAATATTAAAGAAGTTCGATATATTAGAGACAAAAAAAAATATAATTTATACTTTATTGTATATGTACCATACTTTTTTTTCCTTTTTCAGAAGTTTATATACTAGTCATTCTACAAGTATAAGTAAAAATCTTGAATTTCTAGTGCAATTCCTTCTATTAAAATTCATCATTTTAATTGATATGATAATTTTATAAGAGTAATATATTACGTTTGTCTCCAACGATTTCATCCCATTTAAGTCATTAACGTTTTACAATCGTCTCAATTTTATCCCACCGTTAATTATGTTAATAGATTACTAATGGCAGGATAATATTGAGATGATTTTGAGATATTAGTTTCTTAAATAAGACAATTTAAATATTAGGGATAGCTTTAAAACTTACCCAAAATATTAAGGACAAAAATGAGACTTTAGTGTGTGTGTGTATGTGTATATATATATATATATATATATATATTCGTACACGCCTTTTTGGCAACCAAATCCAACTAAGTTGGTCCAAGTCCAACAAAAACCAACCTCGGATTATAATGTGTGTAAATACACGCTCCCCCAATTGTTGAATAGCGCAAACATCATTCCTTCGATCAAAACAGCAACGCTTAAAATTCAAACCAGGCTCAAAATCTCTCTAAAATCTCTCAAAATTGATGAAAAAGTCAAGAAAATTTCAAAGCTAAATTTGAAATCTTTTCCAAGAAATACAGAAAGAGAACATGAAAGATTATTGAAGGTACTGTTTACTAATTGTCTAGTTTTCTCACTTTTCTTTTTCTCATTTCGATCATGAAACACTATGTACTCATAATTCTGTTTATTTATTAGATTCATTTTGTGTTCTTGCATTGAATTACATATTACTGTTCTCATTATACGCTTCATTTGGTGATAATTGTGTTAGGTCGGTGTAAAAATGTTACGTAGTATTTGTCGTATAGTTTAACCTATATTTGCATGTGTTTGAGGGGATTTGAATATGTTTTTATACATGTTTTAGTGTTCGCATATTTCGAACTGAGTTTGTCTGTAGTAATCAATAACATTTTTCAGTGTATTTCATGTGAATTGAGGTATACTTGGTGCTGTTGTCTTCTTTTTGCTGTAGCTAGACAATAGAATATTGTTCTTGTACTTCTGATGTTATTTTACACATATTTGAGCGATTTGCACTACAAGAAAAATGTTAAATACAGTTGGATTTACCAGCGCATTTACAAAAAAATCTGCCGTTAATATGTTTACTGTCATAATTACCGTCAAAATAAATCCAACGGTATAAACCTCGACATTAATTGTTTACCGGCGAACTTTTTTGTCCGCCACTAATTATTGTCAGAAAATTTTCATTGGTAACTTTTACCGTCAGATTTTTCTCTCGGTAAATTCGATAGTAAACTTAAATTTTAAATCTTTTAAAAAGAATTGTTAATCCTTATGTATTAAAAAATAAAAAATATAAGAAATCTGATAATAAAAAATTTATTTCACAAATAACGAAATAAATCCCAAATAAACCAAATTACACATGGCTAATATAAATTATAACAAGTCAAAAGTCACAACTCATAACACAAATTCAACGCTCAACTCACAAATCAAAACACAAATTCACAACTCACAAGTTTATACGACATTAAAATAAATTTAAGTAGTAAATAAAACTACTAAACTACTGCAATGAACAAATAATTAACTAAAGTCTAAATAAGTCATTTAATAATCATCATATTCTTCATCTATCAAAAAATCTTTACGAGTTTCACAAGCTTCCACATTACCATCTTCATTATCAGGAGCGAGAGGAGGAGATTCTTGGAGAAGGTTCACTTGATGCCATTTCTGTTAAAAAGAAGGTATAACAACAAAAATTCAAAATTGAATTCAATTCAATAGCAAAATTTTAACATTTTAGTTAAGGAAGAAAATTCAAAATAACAAAAATTTAACAATTGAGCTCAAGGCCACAACAATTCAGTTCAAAAAAAATTCAACAACAAAAATTCAATCATTCAGACCATATATACAAGTTTGGTTATTGTGGATTACCTAATTAAACAAATCTCCATATATACAAGCTTCTTGGCCATGATAGCAGAAAATCCACAACTCATCGGCAAGTACACCGAATTGTATCAAGTAATACCACGGTGAGTGGGTTATTGTTCCCATGAGGATTAATGGATCAAGCAACATTAGTCAATTGACTATCCTAGTTAGATAAATCATAATTAAATGGTGATTTAATCAGAGAACATAAACAAGTAATTGAATATTGGATAGTGAAATAAATGGACTAGAATTAAATGGCTGGAAGTAAAAATAAAATGACAATAAAGCTCATAAATGAATTAAGAACATAAGCAGTAAATAGATCTCAATTGCAGCATTTCAACAAAGCAATAAATAAAAGCAGTAATCAATCAATTAAGAAGATAAGATGAGAAAGAACATTGAGGTTCAGAGATGTTAGTTCCTCCAAAATGATAAATTTCAACTCTATTATCTCAATCATAAAATTATAGATCTTTGGAAAATCATAAGTGAATGAATTCCAATTCCTCAGTAATTCAATCTATCTTAAATTAATCAATTGCCAATTCCTTGATCAATTGTTCATGAGAAGAGGTACATCCTCTGATTTCATAATCACATAATTCTTAAGAACTAAAATAGTTCATTCATTATCACATATAAAATCTAAATTCAAAACCATAAGTATTGAGATAGAGGATCTTCAAGCTCAATTCCTATAATTCAATTTTCCAATTGATCATGAAATTCAACTCATATTCATACCATTTTCCAATCGATTTAAATCATTAAAATGAAGAACAAAAATTCCCTCTTCGAAACAATATAAGGCACAAATCAAAGATAGAGAATCAATAAATTCATTCCATTAGAAATCAGCAGAGCTCTTCCCCTCAGTAAAAGAAAATTAGTGCCTCGTTGCAAAGAAAAATCGAATTTCAAAAGTAAGAAAAGAATTGTGAAGAAAAAGAGAAGTTCAGAGTGGGGTGTGGAGTTCCGCCCTCTGATTGTGTATCTCCTTGTGCTCTCTCAATCTCTATTTATAACCTATTACAAATTTAAATACAAATTCAAATTCAATTCAAATTACATTAAATTCAAAATTAAATTGAGCTTGATCTCATGGACTTGTGAAGTTTTGATTCAACTCCTTGGAAGCTTAAAGGATTGAGGATTTACTAACGCATATGGAGCACTGGAAGTTGGGCTAAATGTTAGTCGTTAAGCACTAAGAAGTCATGTTGAACGGCATGCTTGTCTGGCTTGGAGATTAGCCCAAATTGCTTCTGTGGTGATTTGCTATCCTACGTCCAAGAATAGCCGTTGAACAGCAATCATTTTTTTCTCAGAATGGCCCAAATTGTCATCTATTTGATTTCACCGTGGAAAATGCCAAAGAAATGCCGTTCAACGGCAAGTATTTTTCCTCCAAGAATGGCCTGAATTGGCCTCTGTTTGATTTTACCGTGGAATGACAAATAAATGCTGTTCAATGGAAAGCATTTTTCCTCTAAGAATGCCCCATTTTGCTTCTGTTTGGTTTTGCCATGGAATGCTAAAGAAATGCCATTTAATGCCAAAGAAGTAAAGCTAATTACAGAGTTTGTAAACTTGAAACTAGGCATTACTGAAGCCGCACATGGAGTTCGTATGCCATAACTGCACATAACATCATATTTCAAGGCTATGATTCAACAAGCATAGGACTCGAAGATGATAGCGTTATTAGAGCACTTGAGGACAAAAAAACCAAAAGATTTACATCAAGACCAAGATGGATTACAGAGGTAGAAGGACAGGATTTGTGTGCCGCCTAACTCTGAAGATCTAATACAGAAGATTTTGGTAAAAGCTCATTAGAGTATATTCTCTATTCATCCTTGAGTGATAAAGATGTACAAAGATTTGAAACAGATGTTATGGTGGCCAGGAATGAAGAAAGATGTAGCTGCTTATGTTTTAAAGTGTTTAACCTGTTAGAAGATAAAAGTGGACCATTAGAAACCCTCAGCAATCCTACAACCTCTAGAGATACCACAGTGAAAGTGAGAGGAGATTACGATGGACTTTATTACAGGATTGTCGAGAACATCAACAAGGGACGATGCCATTTGGTTAATTGTGGACAAATTGACGAAGTGAGCACATTTTCTTCCAATCCGAGTTGATTATACTTCGGAGTGGCTTGCGTGGATATACATTCAAGAGATAGTACGACTGCATGGGATACCTTCATCAATTGTTTTTTATTGAGAGCCAAGGTTTACTTCCAGGTTTTAGGGAGCTTTAATAGAGTATTCGGAATAGAGTTACATATGAGTACGATATATGACCCTCAAACAGATGGACAGTCAGAGCGAACTATCCGAACATTGGAAGATATGTTGAGATCTTGTTTAATGGACCATCAGGGCAGCTGGGATAAGTATTTACCATTGGTCGAGTTTGCCTAAACTAATAGTTACGAGCAAAGCATCAGAATGGCACCAGATGAAGCTCTCTACGGAAAAAGATGTCAATCATCATTATGTTGGTATGACGGAGGAAAAGCTAGCATCTTGGGTCCAGACCTGGTGCAGAAAATTACCAGTCAGATAAAGAGAATTTGCGAGAAGATTCAAATAGCTCAGAGCCATCAAAAGAACTATGCCAATAATAGATGTAGGCCTTTAGAGTTTAGTGAAGGTAACCATATTTTCTTAGAAGTAACTCCTACTACTGGAGTAGGTCGAGCTCTTAGAACTAAGAAACTTAATCCCAGATATGTAATACCCTTCCAAATACTTAAAAGAGTTGATCCAATAGTATATCAAGTAACCCTTCTCCCTTATCTGTCAAACCTTTACGATGTTTTTTCATATTTCACAACTTAAGAAATATACTCCCTATGAGAGTCATGTTTTACAGCCAGAGACAGTACAGTTACAGAACGAAAAGAACGACAAGCAGCTGAGAGGTAAGACAGTTCCTTTAGTCAAAGTGGCATGGGGATGAAGTGGAGAAGAAGAACATACGTGGGAGCTAGAAGACAAGATGAAAGCTGACTACCCACATCTGTTTACAAGTAATTGAAATTTTGAGGGAATTTTTTTAAGGAGAGTAGAATGTAACGGCCTAGTTTTCTGAAAAATGAGACTTTCTTCTGAAGAAACAGAATTTTTCTAGAAGTTCAGTGAGGCAAGCACTTCTACTGCATTATCAAGCACCTCAATTTGCATCACCACTGCATCATCAACAAGCAAGCACCTCTACTGAGCTAAGCTCGTTGACTCAGTCGCGAAAAGCCTAGTTTTTGAGCTACTTCGGCTAGGAATTTCAAAATTTTAATTTCCATGATTAAACTTAGTTTGACGAGCCGGACCCAAATATCTAGAGAAAGAAATAATAATATAATATTACTATTATATTATTATTTTATAAATTTTAGTTAAAATAGAAGATAAGATTATTAATATAATAACCAGCCTCACAATCTACTAGTGCAGGTTAATACCAACACTTTCTGATAAACTTAGCTATGCTAATACTTCATTATAGATTTTCTATTCTAATGATTATCATGTTACTAGTGTCATCTATACTAGTAGCTCATATGTTTATCTCTAGATGTGTTGTCATTTGTGTTCTAATACATCTACCTTTAGTAATTATCTCCTTAGTTATATTTTTATATTATTTTTGGGTGACTAAGCACCCTTAATTGCCATAGTCCTTCTCTAAATGACACCACCAGCTTCTCTCCCTCCTTTAACCAGCCGAAAATAAGAAAGAAAAAGAAAGAAAGAATGGTGAAACTTCCATGAACACTTGACCATCAAGCTCGATTTTCTTCCTCTCCAAAACTCCAATCAAAATTCTAAACCGATTAAAGTGTTTCTCTCTTTTTCTCTTCAAATACATATCACTTTTCATGGAGCAAAATCAAGTATGATGGCTATTCTTCCTCCATGATTCAGTTTGGTCAAGGAGTGCTATGCTTAAACTAGTGTTTTTTTTTTATGTTTCTCTTTAATTCTCTTGTCTAGTTGCCTTGTAAGCTAAGAAATCTCCAATTCCAGCAAGATTAAGGTAAGGAACTCTTACTTAAACATGCTGAAGGTGGTTTGATTATTTTTGCTTCAAGGATTTTAAAGTTGTTTTTTATTGAAAACTAGGTGAAAAAGCAAATTAGTAAGCTCCTAAGTGCAGCCGATTTGGAGTCAGCAGCAATGAGGTAGGGTTTTGTAAAATTATCATGGTTAATTGTGTTCTTGTTGTGTGATTGTCGGGCTGTTGATTGATGCTTAAATTTTGAGTGTCATTATGCCTGATTTGTGTTGAAAACTTGGTGAAAATTGAGCTTAGCAATTCGATTTCATGGAGCAGCATAAAAATCAAAATGTTTGATGCCAGGGCATCTAGGCCAGTTTCACTGACCTTTTCTTTACTGTTTTAGGATAGTTTCATGCATTTTCTTAGTGAATAAGGCAAGTTTTGGATGAAATTACACTTACACCTTGATTCAAGCAACTTTTGTGAACTTTGCATAATTTCATGAGTATTTTGCTAGAATTGTATGATAAATTAATGATACATAATCTCATGACTTTGGCTAGAGCTTTGATGCACTTTAATTGCTTGTTTTCAGGGCAAAGGAAGCAAGGGAGAACCATGTTAGTATTCACGTTAACCTAGTTAACGTGAACACTAACGTGGAATGGTAAAGCTTGCCACGTTAATGAGAAAAGTGATCACCAATAACGCCTGTGAAGCCACCCAAAGCTCACGTTACTTGCCACGTTAACTAAGTTAATGTGGTGTTAACGTAGAAGAAGAAGGAACTCCAACGTTAATGGTAAAAGTGAACACCATTAACGTTGGAGAACTTGGCAATGCTCCACGTTTAGAGTCACGTTAACAACGTGGAAGAGGAAACACAAGCCAACGTTAGTGACACTCACTTTTGTCACTAACGTTGGACCATCTAGCATTGCCTACATTAACTTTCACGTTAAGCTTATTAATGTGAAAGTTAATGTGGAGTTGAGATGAAGGAACCAATGTTAGTGACACTCATTTTTGTCACTAACGTTGGGAGATGGCTTCACTACTACGTTAAGAGCCACGTTAACTTAGTTAACGTGAGTTCTAACGTAGAGAACATGGCATTTGGAGTGTTAGTGACAAAGGTGAGTGTCACTAACGCTCTCGAAGGAGGATCACACCTACGTTAAGAGTCACGTTAGCTATGCTAACATGGACTCTAACATAGGAACATAGGGGCACTAAGCAAATTAATGGGAAAATTGATTCCCATTAACGTTTGCGAAGGGGCATAAGCCAACGTTATTGGGAAAAGTGAGTCCCAATAACGTTAGCCAAGTTTTGAGAAAGCAACGTTAGTGGTCACGTTAAGACCACTAACGTTGGATTTAACTTGGATATATGAGGTTGGAACGTTAGTGGAAAAAGTGAATGCCACTAACGTTCTCGAGCCCACAATGGAAATCAACGTTAAATCTCACTAATTACCCAAAGCCTAAATCATCTTTCTCTGCAAGTTGGGCCCACTAAAGATGAGAAATACTTCAACTCAAGATCTAAAGCCCACATCCAAGACTTGAAGAACTCACTAGAAGATCAAGAGAAGTAGTATATTGGTGGACGAAATTGTGATCACATCAATGTAGTATTCTTTGTTGTTGTATGGAATCATTATTATGGCACCTATGTGTGGACACAACTCCGTTCAACTTAACCAGCAAGTGTACTGGGTCATCCAAGTAATACCTTACGTGAGTAAGGGTCGATCCCACAAAGATTGTTGGTATGAAGCAAGCTATAGTCACCTTGTAAACCTCAGTTAGGCAGATTAAATTGGTTTATGATTTAGAAAATTATTAATAAATAGAAAATAAAAACGGATAGAAATACTTATGTAAATTAATAGTGGGAATTTCAGATAGGCGTATGGAGATGCTGTGCTCCTCTTGAATCTCTACTTTCTCATTGCTTTCATCCAATCCTTCTTACTCCTTTCCATGGCAAGCTGTATGTAGGGCATCACCATCATCAATGGCTACTTTCAATCCTCTCGGGAAAATGGTCCTATGCGCTGTCACTGCACGGCTAATCGTCTGGAGGCATCACCCTTGCTGATGGCTACATCCCATCCCCTCAGTGAAAATGTTCCAAATGCTCTGTCACAGCCCGGCTAATCATCTGTCGGTTCTCAATCAGGTTGGAATAGAATCTATTGATTCTTTTGTGTTTGTCATCGCGCCCAGCCTTCAGGAGTTTGAAGCTCGTCACAGTCATTCAATAACAGAATCCTACTCGGAATACCACAGACAAGGTTAGACTTTCCGGATCCCCATGAATGCCGCCATCTATCTAGCTTATACCACGAGGATTCTGTTGGGGAATCTAAGAGATATGCGCCCGGCCTAAGGTAGAACGGAAGTGGTTGTCAGTCACGCGCGTTCATAGGTGAGAATGATGATGAGTGTCACGGATCATCACATTCATCAAAGTGTTGTGCAACGTATATCTTGGAATAAGAATAAAAGAGAATTGAATAGAAAGTAATAGTAATTGTATTGAAACTTGAGGTATAGCAGAGCTCCACACCCTTAATCTATGGTGTGCAGAAACTCCACCGTTGAAAATACATAAGTGAAAGGTTCAGGCATGGCCAAATGGCCAGCCCCCTTGAATGATCAAGAGACCGAATAATCAAAGGCTAAACAGTCAAAAGATTAAACTGTCAAAAGATGTCTAATACAATAGTTAAATGTCCTATATATACTAGACTAGCTACTAGGGTTTACATGAGTAAGTAATTGATGCATAAATTCACTTCCGGGGCCCACTTGGTGTATGCTTGGGCTGAGCTTGATCTATCCACGAGCTGAGGCTTCTCTTGGAGTTGAACTCCAAGTTATAACGTGTTTTGGGCATTCAACTCCGGATCATGACGTTTTTCCGGCGTTTAACTCCAGACAGCAGCATGTACTTGGCGTTCAATGCCAAGTTACGTCGACAATTTCCGAATAAAGTATGGACTATTATATATTGCTGGAAAGCTCTGGATGTCTACTTTCCAACGCCGTTGAGAGTGCGCCATTTGGAGTTCTGTAGCTCCAGAAAATCCATTTCAAGTGCAATTATCCGCTCATCACAACACCAAACTTAAATTGTTGCTTGTCCCCAAGCAACTGAAAATCAATTAGGATAAAAAGAAGAGAATATACTATAAATTCCAAAATATCAATGAATATTAATTCTAATTAGATGAGCGGGACTTGTAGCTTTTTGCTTCTGAACAGTTTTGGCATCTCACTTTTTCCTTTGAAGTTCAGAATGATTGGCTTCTCTAGGAACTTAGAATTTTGGATAGTGTTATTGACTTTCCTAGTTAAGCATGTTGATTCTTGAACACAGCTACTTATGAGTCTTGGTTGTGGCCCTAAGCACTTTATTTTCCAGTATTACCACCGGATACATAAATGCCACAGACACATGACTGGGTGAACCTTTTCAGATTGTGACTCAGCTTTGCTAGAGTCCCTAGTTAGAGGTGTCCAGAGCTCTTAAGCACACTCTTTTTGCTTTGGATCACGACTTTAACCACTCAGTCTCAAGCTTTTCACTTGGACCTTCATGACACAAGCACATGGTTAGGGACAGCTTGATTTAGCCGCTTAGGCTTGGATTTTATTTCCTTGGGCCCTCCTATCCATTGATGCTCATAGCCTTGGATCCTTTTTACCCTTGCCTTTTGGTTTTAAGGGCTATTGGCTTTTTCAGCTTGCTTTTTCTTTTTCTTTTCTATTTTTTTCGTCAATTTTTTTTTTCGCAAGCTTTCTTTTTTCACTGCTTTTTCTTGCTTCAAGAATCAATTTCATGATTTTTCAGATCATCAATAACATTTCTCTTTGTTCATCATTCTTTCGAGAGCCAACAATTTTAACATTCATAAACAACAAGATCAAAAATATGCATTGTTCAAGCATTCATTCAGAAAATAAAAAGTATTGTCACCACATCAATATAATTAAATTAAATTCAAGGATAAATTTGAAATTCATGTACTTCTTGTTCCTTTGAATTAAAACATATTTCATTTAAGAGAGGTGAAGGATTAATGGATTTTATTCATAGCTTTAAGACATGGTTACTACATACTAATGATCATGAAGTAGAGACACAAAACATAGATAAACACAACATTAAAAACCAAAAAACAGAAAGAAATAAGAACAAGGAATGAATCCACCTTTAGTGGCGTCTTCTTCTTGAAGGACCAACAATGTTCTTAAGCTCTTCTATGTCCCTTCCTTGCCTTTGTTGCTCCTCCCTCATTGCTCTTTGATCTTCTCTTATTTCTTGGAGAATGATGGAGTGCTCATGATGTTCCACCCTTAATTGTTCAATATTGTGGCTCAAATCTTCTAAGGAAGTGTTGAGTTGTTCCCAATAGTTGTTGGGAGGAAAGTGCATCCCTTGAGGCATCTCAGGGATTTCTTGATGATGAGCTTCCTCATGCATCTCTTGAGAACCGTGAAGGGTCTCTCTTGCTTGCTCCATCCTCTTCTTGGTGATGGGCTTATCCTCTTCAATGGAGATGTTTCCTTCTATGATAACTCTAGCTGAGTAACATAGATGGCAAATAAGGTGAGGAAAAGCTAGCCTTGCCGTGTTGGAGGGCTTATCAGCTATTTTGTAGATTTCATTGGAGATGACTTCATGAACTTCTACTTCCTCTCCTATCATGATGCTATGAATCATGATGGCCCGATCCACAGTAACTTCAGATCGGTTGCTAGTGGGAATGATGGAGCGTTGAATGAACTCCAACCATCCTCTAGCTACAGGCTTGAGGTCCAGTCTTCTTAGTTGAAATGGCTTGCCTTTGGAGTCTCTTTTCCATTGAGCTCCTTCCACACATATGTCCATAAGGACTTGGTCCAACCTTTGATTAAAGTTGACCCTTCTAGTGTAGGGGCGTTCATCTCCTTGCATCATGGGTAAGTGGAACGCCAACCTCACATTTTTCGGACTAAAATCTAAGTATTTCCCCCGAACCATTGTGAGATAATTCTTTGGACTCGGGTTCATACTTTGATCATGGTTCCTAGTGATCCATGTATTGGCATAGAACTCTTGAACAATTAAGATTCCGACTTGTTGCATGGGGTTGGTTATGACTTCCCAACCTCTTCTTCGGATCTCATGTCGGATCTCCGGATACTCATTTTTCTTGAGCTTGAAAGGGACCTTAGGGATCACCTTCTTCTTTGCCACAACATCATAGAAGTGGTCTTGATGGCTCTTGGAGATGAATCTTTCCATCTCCCATGACTCGGAGGTGGAAGCTTTTGTCTTCCCTTTTCCTTTTCTAGAGGATACTCTGGCCTTAGGTGCTATTGATGGTAATGGAAAAACAAAAAAAGCTTATGCTTTTACCACACCAAACTTAAAATATTGCTCGCCCTCGAGCAATAGAAGAAAGAAGAGAAGAAGAAGAAGAAGAAGAGAATATGGAGGAGAAGGGGAAGTGTAGGTTCGGTCAAGGTATGGAGGAGGGGGTTGTGTTGTGTGAAAATGAAGTAGAATGGAAAGGTATATATAGGGAGAGGGGAGAGGGAAGTTTCGGCCATTTAGGGTGGGATTGGGTGGGAAAATGTTTTTGAATTTGGAAGGTAGGTGGGGTTTATGGGGAAGAGTGGATAGATGTGAGTGGTGAAGGGGGTGATTGGGAAGAGGAATTGAGGTGATTGGTGAAGTGTGTTGGGAAGTGTGACATGGGGAATACAAATCACAAAAATAGGATTAGGAGGTAAGGTGGGAATATAGTAGGTGGGGATCCTGTGGGGTCCACAGATCCTGAGGTGATCCTGTGGGGTCCACAGATCCTGAGGTGTCAAGGAATTCCATCCCTGTACCAAATAGGCATGTAAATTACCTTTACACACCATTCTGGCTTTAAACGCCTTGTGGTGCACATTCTGGGCGTTCAACGCCCATTTAAAGCATGTTTCTGGTGTTGAACGCCAGTTTCATGCTTGTTACTGGCGTTCAGCGCCAGCTTTTCTCTTCTAGGCACGTTCCTGGCGTTCAGCACCAGAATGTTGCTTGTTTCTGGCGTTCAGCGCCAGAATGGTGCTCTGTTCTGGCGTTGAACGCCGGCCAGATGCATCTTACTGGCGTTGAACGCCAGCCTGTGCTTCCTCCAGGGTGTGATTTTTTTCTTCTGCTGTTTTTGATTCTGTTTTTAATTTTTATGATTTTTTCGTGACTCCTCATGATCATGTACCTAATAAAACATAAAATAACAATAAAGGTTGAAGGCTTTTACATCCCTACTGATTTCATAATCTTAGACACTAGGAAGGAAGAGGATGATTGCATCATCCTTGGAAGACCTTTCCAAGCCACAGCAGGAGCTGTGATAGATGTCAACAGAGGAGAATTAGTCCTTCAATTGAATGGGGACTACCTTGTGTTTAAGGCACATGGCCAACCCTCTGTGACAGAAGAGAGTAAGCATGAAGAGCTTCTCTCAGTTCAGAGTCAAGAAGAGCCCACACAGTCAAACTCTAAGTTTGGTGTTTTGAGGCCACAACCAAACTCTAAGTTTGGTGTCAAGACCCCATATCCAAACTCTAAGTTTGGTGTTGGGACTATACAACATTGACCTGATCACCTTGTGGCTCCATGAGAGCCACTGTCAAGCTATTGACATTAAAGAAGCGCTTGTTGGGAGGCAACCCAATTTTATTTATCTAATTTTTATTTTATTTTATTTTATTTTATTTTATTGTTATTTTGTGTTTTATTAGGTACATGATCATGAGGAGTCACGAAAAATTCTAAAAAATTAAAAACAGAGTCAAAAACAGCAGAAAAAAATTCGCACCCTGGAGGAAGCACAGGCTGGCGTTCAACGCCAGTAAGATGCATCTGGCCGGTGTTCAACGCCAGAACAGAGCATCATTCTGGCGCTGAATGCCAGAAACAAGCAACATTCTGGCACTGAACGCCAGGAATGTGCCCAGAGAAGAAAAGCTGGCGCTGAACGCTAGTAACAAGCATGAAACTGGCGTTCAACGCCAGAAACATGCTTTACATGGGCGTTGAACGCCCAGAATGTGCACCATACGGCGTTTAAACGCCAGAATGGTGTGCCAAGGCAATTTACATGCCTATTTCGTGCAGGGATGGAATTCCTTGACACCTCAGGATCTGTGGACCCCACAGGATCACCTCAGAATCTGTGAACCCCACAGGATCCCCACCTAACATATTCCCACCTTACCTCCTAATCCTATTTTACCTTTTCCCATGTCACACTTCCCAACAACTTCAATCTCTGAATCTCTCTTCCCAATAAAACACTCCTTCCCAACACTCTTCACCAATCACCTCAATTCCTCTTCCCAATTACCCCCTTCACCACTCACATCCATCCACTCTTCCCCAAAAACCCCACCTACCTTCAAAATTCAAAAAGATTTTCCCACCAATTCCCACCCTAAATGGCCGAACATACACTCCCCCCTCTCCCTATAAATACCCCTCCATTCTCCTTCATTTTCACACAACACAAACCCCTCTTCTCTCACTTAGCCGAACCTACATCTCTCCCTCTCTACCATATTCTCTTCTTCTTCTTCTTCTCTTCTTTCTTCTATTGCTCGAGGGCGAGCAATATTTTAAGTTTGGTGTGGTAAAATCATAAGCTTTTTGTTTTTCCATTACCATTAATGGCACCTAAGGCCGGAGAATCCTCTAGAAAAGGAAAAGGGAAGACAAAAGCTTCCACCTCCGAGTCATGGGAAATGGAAAGATTCATCTCCAAGAGCCATCAAGACCACTTCTATGATGTTGTGGCAAAGAAGAAGGTGATCCCTGAGGTCCCTTTCAAGCTCAAGAAAAATGAGTATCCGGAGATCCGACATGAAATCCAAAGAAGAAGTTGGGAAGTCCTAACCAACCCCATGCAACAAGTCGGAATCCTAATGATTCAAGAGTTCTATGCCAATGCATGGATCACTAGGAACCATGATCAAAGTATGAACCCGAGTCCAAAGAATTATCTCACAATGGTTCGGGGGAAATACTTAGATTTTAGTCTGGAAAATGTGAGGTTGGCGTTTCACTTGCCCATGATGCAAGGAGATGAACGCCCCTACACTAGAAGGGTCAACTTTAATCAAAGGTTGGACCAAGTCCTAATGGACATATGTGTGGAAGGAGCTCAATGGAAGAGAGACTCCAAAGGCAAGCCAGTCCAACTAAGAAGACTAGATCTCAAGCCTGTGGCTAGAGGATGGTTAGAGTTCATTCAACGCTCCATCATTCCTACTAGCAACCGATCTGAAGTTACTGTGAATCGGGCCATCATGATTCATGGCATCATGATTGGAGAGGAAGTAGAAGTTCATGAGGTCATCTCCAATGAGATCTACAAAATAGCCGACAAGCCCTCACCCATGGCAAGGCTAGCTTTTCCTCACCTTATTTGCCATCTATGTTACTCAGCTGGAGTCATCATAGAAGGAGACATCCTCATTGAAGAGGATAAGCCCATCACCAAGAAGAGGATGGAGCAAGCAAGAGAGACCCCTCACGGTTCTCAAGAGATGCATGAGGAAGCTCATCATTAAGAAATTCCTGAGATGCCTCAAGGGATGCACTTTCCTCCCAACAACTATTGGGAACAACTCAACACTTCCTTAGAAGATTTGAGCCACAATGTTGAACAACTAAGGGTGGAACATCAGAGCACTCCATCTTCTCCAAGAAATAAGAGAAGACCAAAGAGCATGAGGGAGGAGCAACAAAGGCAAGGAAGGGACATAGAAGAGCTTAAGAACATCATTGGTCCTTAAGGAAGAAGACGCCTATGTTTGTGTCTTTATTCATGATCATTAGTATGTAGTAACTATGTCTTAAAGCTATGAATAAATTCCATTAATCCTTCACCTCTCTTAAAAGAAAAATGTTTTAATTCAAAAGAACAAGAAGTACATGAATTTCGAAATTTTCCTTGAATTTAGTTTAATTATCTTGATGTGGTGACAATACTTTTTGTTCTCTGAATGAATGCTTGAACAGTGCATATGTCTTTTGATCTTGTTGTTTATGAATGTTAAAATTGTTGGCTCTTGAAAGAATGATGAACAAAGAGAAATGTTATTGATGATCTGAAAAATCATGAAATTGATTCTTGAAGCAAGAAAAAGCAGTGAACAAGAAGAAACTTTTTAAAAAAAAAAAAGAAAAAGAAAAAAGCAAGCAGAAAAAGCCAATAACCCTTAAAACCAAAAGGCAAGGTAAAAAGGATCCAAGGCTTTGAGCATCAATGGATAGGAGAGCCAAGGAAATAAAACCCAGGCCTAAGCGGCTAAATCAAGCTGTCCCTAACCATGTGCTTGTGTCATGAAGGTCCAAGTGAAAAGCTTGAGACTGAGTGGTTAAAGTCGTGATCCAAAGCAAAAGAGTGTGCTTAAGAGCTCTGGACACCTCTAACTGGGGACTCTAGCAAAGCTGAGTCACAATCTGAAAATGTTCACCCAATTATGTGTCTGTGGCATTTATGTATCCAGTGTAATACTGGAAACAAAGTGCTTAGGGCCACGGCCAAGACTCATAAGTAGCTGTGTTCAAGAAACATGCTCAACTAGGAAAGTCAATACACTATCCGGAATTCTAAGTTCCTAGAGAAGCCAATCATTCTAAACTTCAAAGGAAAAAGTGAGATGCCCAAACTGTTCAGAAGCAAAAAGCTACAAGTCCCGCTCATCTAATTATAATTATTCATTGATATTTTGGAATTCACAGTATTTCTCTTCTTTTTATCCTAATTGATTTTCAGTTGCTTGGGACAAGCAACAATTTAAGTTTGGTGTTGTGATGAGCGGATAATTTATACGCTTTTTGGCATTGTTTTTAGGTAGTTTTTAGTAAGTTCAAGCTACTTTTAGGGATATTTTTATTAGTTTTTATGTTAAATTCACATTCTGGACTGAAAAAGGCTGACTAAAGGACTACTGATGCTGTTGGAATCTGACCTCCCTGCACTCGAAATGAATTTTCTGGAGCTACGGAACTCCAATTGGCGCGCTCTTAACAGCGTTATAAAGTAGACATCCAGAGCTTTCCAGCAATATATAATAGTCCATACTTTATTTGGGAATTGACGACGTAACTTGGCGTTGAACGCCAAGTACATGCTACTGTCTGGAGTTAAACGCCAGAAAAACGTCATGATCCGGAGTTGAACGCCCAAAACACGTCATAACTTGGAGTTCAACTCCAAGAAAAGCCTCAGCTCGTGGATAGATCAAGCTCAGCCCAAGCATACACCAAGTGGGCCCCGGAAGTGGATTTATGCATCAATTACTTACTCATGTAAACCCTAGGAGCTAGTTTATTATAAATAGAACATTTAACTATTGTATTAGACATCTTTTGACAGTTTAATCTTTGGACTGTTTAGTCTTTGATCATTTGGTCTTGTGACCACATGGGGGCTGGCCATTCGGTCATGCCTGAACCTTTCACTTATATATTTTCAACGGTGGAGTTTCTACACACCATAAATTAAGGGTGTGGAGCTCTGCTGTACCTCAAGTTTCAATACAATTACTATTACTTTTTATTCAATTCTCTTTTATTCTAATTCCAAGATATACGTTGCACAACACTTTGATGAATGTGATGATCCGTGACACTCATCATCATTCTCACCTATGAACGTACGTGACTGACAACCACCTCCGTTCTACCTTAGGCCGGGCGCATATCTCTTAGATTCCCAAACAGAATCTTCGTGGTATAAGTTAGATAGATGGCGGCATTCATGAGGATCCGGAAAGTATAAACCTTGTCTATGGTATCCGAGTAGGATTCTGGGATTGGAAGGAGAGTGAGTAGTAAAGTAGAGTTTCAAGAGAGCACAGCATCTCCATACACCTATCTGAAACTCCCACTATTAATTTATAAGTATTTCTATCCCTTTTTTTTTATTTCTTTTTTATTATAATTTTCGAAACCCAAACTATTTAATCTGCCTAACTGAGATTTACAAGGTACCATAGCTGCTTCATACCAACAATCTCTGTGGGATTGACCCTTACTCACGTAAGGTTTATTACTTGGACGACCCAGTACACTTGCTGGTTAGTTGAACGGAGTTGTGAAAAGAAAGTGCTAAGTTAATGTTTTGTGCACATACCAAAGAGCTAATTGTGATCACAATTTCTTCCACCAAGTTTTTGGCGCCGTTGCGGGGATTGTTCGAGTATGGACAACTGACGGTTCATCTTGTTGCTCAGATTAGGTAATTTTCTTTTCAAAAATCTTTTTCAAAATTTTTCTTTTATTTTTCGTTTTTCTAAACTCTATTTTCAAAAAAATTAATAAAAGTCCAAAAAATTAGAAAATCATAAAAATCAAAAATATTTTGTGTTTCTTGTTTGAGTCTTGAGTCAATTTTTAAGTTTGGTGTCAATTGCATGCTTTAAAAATTTTTCTTGCATTTTTCGAAAATTCCATGCATTCATAGTGTTCTTCATGATCTTCAAGTTGTTCTTGATAAAGTCTTCTTGTTTGATCTTGATGTTTTCTTGTTTTGTGTCTTTTCTTGTTTTTCATGTGCATCTTTGCATTCATATTTTCCAAGCATTAAAAATTTCTAAGTTTGGTGTCTTGCATGTTTTCTTTGCATCAAAAGTTTTTCAAAAATATGTTCTTGATGTTCATCATGATCTTCAAAGTGTTCTTGGTGTTCATCTTGACATTCATAGCATTCTTGCATACATTTATTGTTTTGATCTAAAAATTTCATGCATTGAGTATTTTTGTTGTTTTTCTCTCTCATAATTAATTAAAAATTCAAAAAAATCAAAAAAATATCTTTTCCATATTTTCCTCCAAATTTTCAAAATTTTGGGTTGACTTGGTCAAAAATTTTTTAAAATTAGTTGTTTCTTACAAGTCAAGTCAAAATTTCAATTTTAAAAATCTTATCTTTTTAAAATCTTTTTCAAAAATCATATCTTTTTCATTTTTTTTATCATTTTCGAAACATTCAAAAATATTTTTCAAATTACTTTCAAAATAATTTTCTTATCTTTATACCTAATTTTCGAAAATTAGCTAACAATTAATGTGATTGGTTCAAAAATCTGAAGTTTGTTACTTTCTTGTTAAGAAAGGTTCAATCTTTAAATTCTAGAATCTTATCTTGTAGTTTCTTGTTAGATAAGTCATTTTAAAAATTAAATCTTTTTCAAAATATCTTTCTATTAAAATTTTTTATCTTATCTTTTTATCTTATCCTTCTCAAAATTTTAACTTTTTCAAAATTTGAATTCAAAATATCTCACCTAAACTTCTTATCTTCTTATCTTTTAAAATTTGATTTTAAAATCTTTTTCAATCAACTAACTAACTTTTTGTTTGTTTCTTATCTCTTTCAAAACCACCTAACTACTTTTCCCTCTATAATTTTCGAAAATATCTCATCCCTTTTTCAAAAATTCTTTTTAATTATTTTAAATTTTAATTTTAATCTTATTTTATATTTAATTTTCGAAAATTGCTAATCCCTTTTTCAAAAATTATTTTCGAAATTTCCCTTCTCTTTTCTTATTCTATTTAATTATTTATTTACTAACACTTCTCTTCACCTCTCTTCATCTAAAAATCCGAATCCAATATATCCCTTGTGTTCGGATTCTTCACTTTTATTTCTTCTACCCCCTGCTTTTTCTACTAACATAAAGGAATCTCTATACTGTGACATAGAGGATTCCTCTTTCTTTTCTTGTTTTCTTCTCTTTCATATGAGCAGGAACAGGAAAAAAGGCACTCTTGTTGAAATTGATCCAGAACCTGAAAGGACTCTGAAGAGAAAATTAAGAGAAACTAAATTACAACAATCCAGAAACAACCTTTCAGAAATTTTCGAACAAGAGAAGGAGATGGCAGCCGAAAATAATAATAATGCAAGGAGAATGCTTGGTGACTTCACAAAGCCAACATCCAAATTTGATGGAAGAAGCATCTCCATTCCTGCCATTGGAGCCAATAACTTTGAGCTTAAGCCTCAACTAGTTGCCTTAATGCAACAAAACTGCAAGTTTTATGGACTTCCATCTGAAGATCCCTATCAGTTTTTTACTGAGTTCTTGCAGATCTGTGAGACTGTAAAGACGAATGAAGTTGATCCTGAAGTCTACAGACTCATGCTTTTCCCTTTTGCTGTAAGAGACAAAGCTAGAATATGGTTGGATTCACAACCTAAGGATAGCCTGGACTCCTGGGATAAGCTGGTCACAGCCTTCTTGGATAAATTCTTTCCTCCTCAAAAGCTAAGCAAGCTGAGAGTGGATGTTCAAACCTTCAAACAAAAAGATGGTGAATCCCTCTATGAAGCTTGGGAAAGATACAAGCAGCTGACCAAAAGATGTCCATCTGACATGTTTTCAGAATGGACCATATTAGATATATTCTATTATGGTCTATCTGAATTTTCGAAAATGTCATTGGACCATTCTGGAGGTGGATCTATTCACCTAAAGAAAACGCCTGAAGAGGCTCAAGAACTCATTGACATGGTTGCAAACAACCAATTCATGTACACTTCTAAGAGGAATTCCGTGAATAATGGGATACCTCAAAAGAAAGGAGTTCTTGAAATTGATGCTCTGAATGCCATATTGGCTCAGAACAAAGTGTTGACTCAACGGGTCAACATGATCTTTCAAAATCTGAATGGATGGCAACATGCATCCAACAGTACTAGAGAGGCAGCTTCTGAAGAAGCTTATGATCCTGAGAACCCTGCCATGGCAGAGGTTAATTACATGGGTGAACCTTATGGAAACACCTATAACTCATCATGGAGAAATCATCCAAATTTCTCATGGAAGGATCAACAAAAGCCTCAACAAGGCTTTAATAATGGTGGACGCAATAGGCTGAACAATAGCAAGCCATATCCATCATCTCCTCAGCAACAGACAGAGAATTCTGAACAAAATACTTCTAATTTAGCCAATGTAGTCTCTGATCTGTCAAAGGCCACTTTCAGTTTCATGAGTGAAACAAGATCCTCCATCAGAAATCTGGAGGCACAAGTGGGCCAGCTGAGTAAGAAAGCCATTGAAACTCCTCCCAGTATTCTCCCAAGCAATACAGAAGAGAATCCAAAAGGAGAGTGCAAGGCCATTAACTTAGTCAATATGGCCGAATGCACAAGGGAGGAGGAGGACGAAAATCCTAGTGAGGAAGACCTCCTGGGACGTCCCTCAAGTAAGAAGGAGTTTCCTATTAAGGATCCAGAGGAATCTGAGGCTCATATAGAGACCATAGAGATTCCATTAAATCTCCTTTTGCCATTCATGAGCTCTGAAGACTATTCTTTCTCTGAAGAGGATGAAGATGTGACTGGAGAGCAAGTTGCTTAATATTTAGGAGCTATCATGAAGCTGAATGCCAAGTTGTTTGGCAATGAGACTTGGGAAAGTGAACCTCCCTTGCTCATTGGTGAACTGGACACCTGGATTCAGAAAATTCTACCTCAAAAGAAACAGGATCCTGGCAAGTTCCTAATACCTTGTACCATAGGCACCGTGACCTTTGAAAAAGCTCTATGTGATCTGGGGTCAGGGATAAATCTTATGCCACTCTCTGTAATGGAGAAGCTGGGGATCATTGAGGTACAACTTGCCTTGTTCTCATTACAATTGGCAGACAAGTCATTGAGACAAGCTTATGGAATAGTAGAGGACGTGTTAGTAAAGGTTGAAGGCCTTTACATCCCTGCTGATTTCATAATCTTAGACACTAGGAAGGAAGAGGATGATTGCATCATCCTTGGAAGACCTTTCCTAGCCACAGCAGGAGCTGTGATAGATGTCAACAGAGGAGAATTAGTCCTTCAATTGAATGGGGACTACCTTGTGTTTAAGGCACATGGCCAACCCTCTGTGACAGAAGAGAGTAAGCATGAAGAGCTTCTCTCAGTTCAGAGTCAAGAAGAGCCCACACAGTCAAACTCTAAGTTTGGTGTTGTGAGGCCACAACCAAACTCTAAGTTTGGTGTCAAGACCCCATATCCAAACTCTAAGTTTGGTGTTGGGACTATACAACATTGACCTGATCACCTTGTGGCTCCATGAGAGCCATTGTCAAGCTATTGACATTAAAGAAGTGCTTGTTGGGAGGCAACCCAATTTTATTTATCTAATTTTTATTTTATTTTATTTTATTTTATTGTTATTTTGTGTTTTATTAGGTACATGATCATGAGGAGTCACGAAAAATTCATAAAAATTAAAAACAGAGTCAAAAACAGCAGAAAAAAATTCGCACCCTGGAGGAAGCATAGGCTGGCGTTCAACGCCAGTAAGATGCATCTGGCCGGCGTTCAACGCCAGAACAGAGCATCATTCTGGCGCTGAACACCAGAAACAAGCAACATTCTGGCGCTGAACGCCAGGAATGTGCCCAGAGAAGAAAAGCTGGCGCTAAACGCCAGTAACAAGCATGAAACTGGCGTTCAACGCCAGAAACATGCTTTACATGGGCGTTGAACGCCCAGAATGTGCACCACACGGCGTTTAAACGCCAGAATGGTGTGCCAAGGCAATTTATATGCCTATTTGGTGCAGGGATGGAATTCCTTGACACCTCAGGATCTGTGGACCCCACAGGATCACCTCAGAATCTGTGGACCCCACAAGATCCCCACCTAACATATTCCCACCTTACCTCCTAATCCTATTTTACCTTTCCCCATGTCACACTTCCCAACAACTTCAATCTCTGAATCTCTCTTCCCAATAAAACACTCCTTCCCAACACTCTTCACCAATCACCTCAATTCCTCTTCCCAATTACCCCCTTCACCACTCACATCCATCCACTCTTCCCCATAAACCCCACCTACCTTCAAAATTCAAAAACATTTTCCCACCCATTCCCACCCTAAATGGCCGAACATACACTCCCCCCTCTCCCTATAAATACCCTTCCATTCTCCTTCATTTTCACACAACACAAACCCCTCTTCTCTCACTTAGCCGAACCTACATCTCTCCCTCTCTACCATATTCTCTTCTTCTTCTTCTTCTCTTCTTTCTTCTATTGCTCGAGGGCGAGCAATATTTTAAGTTTGGTGTGGTAAAAGCATAAGCTTTTTGTTTTTCCATTACCATCAATGGCACCTAAGGCCGGAGAATCCTCTAGAAAAGGAAAAGGGAAGACAAAAGCTTCCACCTCCGAGTCATGGGAAATGGAAAGATTCATCTCCAAGAGCCATCAAGACCACTTCTATGATGTTGTGGCAAAGAAGAAGGTGATCCCTGAGGTCCCTTTCAAGCTCAAGAAAAATGAGTATCCGGAGATCCGACATGAAATCCAAAGAAGAGGTTGGGAAGTCCTAACCAACCCCATGCAACAAGTCAGAATCCTAATGGTTCAAGAGTTCTATGCCAATGAATGGATCACTAGGAACCATGATCAAAGTATGAACCCGAGTCCAAAGAATTATCTCACAATGGTTTGGGGGAAATACTTAGATTTTAGTCCGGAAAATGTGAGGTTGGCGTTTCACTTGCCCATGATGCAAGGAGATGAACGCCCCTATACTAGAAGGGTCAACTTTAATAAAAGGTTGGACCAAGTCCTAATGGACATATGTGTGGAAGGAGCTCAATGGAAGAGAGACTCCAAAGGCAAGCCAGTCCAACTAAGAAGACTGGATCTCAAGCCTGTGGCTAGAGGATGGTTAGAGTTCATTCAACGCTCCATCATTCCTACTAGCAACCGATCTGAAGTTATTGTGGATCGGGCCATCATGATTCATGGCATCATGATTGGAGAGGAAGTAGAAGTTCATGAGGTCATCTCTAATGAGATCTACAAAATAGCCGACAAGCCCTCACCCATGGCAAGGCTAGCTTTTCCTCACCTTATTTGCCATCTATGTTACTCAGCTGGAGTCATCATAGAAGGAGACATCCTCATTGAAGAGGATAAGCCCATCACCAAGAAGAGGATGGCGCAAGCAAGAGAGACCCCTCACGGTTCTCAAGAGATGCATGAGGAAGCTCATCATCAAGAAATTCCTGAGATGCCTCAAGGGATGCACTTTCCTCCCAACAACTATTGGGAACAACTCAACACTTCCTTAGAAGATTTGAGCCACAATGTTGAACAACTAAGGGTGGAACATCATGAGCACTCCATCATTCTCCAAGAAATAAGAGAAGACCAAAGAGCAATGAGGGAGGAGCAACAAAGGCAAGGAAGGGACATAGAAGAGCTTAAGAACATCATTGGTCCTTCAAGAAGAAGACGCCACTAAAGGTGGATTCATTCCTTGTTCTTTATTTCTTTCTGTTTTCGGTTTTTAATGTTGTGTTTATCTATGTTTTGTGTCTTTATTTCATGATCATTAGTATGTAGTAACTATGTCTTAAAGCTATGAATAAATTCCATTAATCCTTCACCTCTCTTAAAAGAAAAATGTTTTAATTCAAAAGAACAAGAAGTACATGAATTTCGAAATTTTCCTTGAATTTAGTTTAATTATATTGATGTGGTAACAATACTTTTTGTTCTCTGAATGAATACTTGAACAATGCATATGTCTTTTGATCTTGTTGTTTATGAATGTTAAAATTGTTGGCTCTTGAAAGAATGATGAACAAAGAAAAATGTTATTGATGATCTGAAAAATCATGAAATTGATTCTTGAAGCAAGAAAAAGGAGTGAACAAGAAGAAACTTTAAAAAAAAAAAAAAGAAAAAAGCAAGAAGAAAAAGCCAATAACCCTTAAAACCAAAAGGCAAGGGTAAAAAGGATCCAAGGCTTTGAGCATCAATGGATAGGAGGGTCCAAGGAAATAAAACCCAGGCCTAAGCGGCTAAATCAAGCTGTCCCTAACCATGTGCTTGTGTCATGAAGGTCCAAGTGAAAAGCTTGAGACTGAGTGGTTAAAGTCGTAATCCAAAGCAAAAGAGTGTGCTTAAGAGCTCTGGACACCTCAAACTGGGGACTCTAGCAAAGCTGAGTCACAATCTGAAAAGGTTCACCCAATTATGTGTCTGTGGCATTTATGTATCCGGTGGTAATACTGGAAAACAAAGTGCTTAGGGCCACGGCCAAGACTCATAAGTAGCTGTGTTCAAGAATCAACATGCTCAACTAGGAAAGTCAATAACACTATCCAGAATTCTAAGTTCCTAGAGAAGCCAATCATTCTAAACTTCAAAGGAAAAAGTGAGATGCCAAAACTGTTCAGAAGCAAAAAGCTACAAGTCCCGCTCATCTAATTATAATTAATATTCATTGATATTTTGGAATTCACAGTATATTCTCTTCTTTTTATCCTAATTGATTTTCAGTTGCTTGGGGACAAGCAACAATTTAAGTTTGGTGTTGTGATGAACGGATAATTTATACGCTTTTTGGCATTGTTTTTAGGTAGTTTTTAGTAAGTTCAAGCTACTTTTAGGGATGTTTTCATTAGTTTTTATGTTAAATTCACATTTCTGGACTTTACTATGAGTTTGTGTGTTTTTTTGTGATTTCGGGTAATTTCTGACTGAAATTGAGGGACTTGAGCAAAACTCTGAAAAAGGCTGACTAAAGGACTGCTGATGCTGTTGGAATCTGACCTCCCTGCACTTGAAATAGATTTTCTGGAGCTACAGAACTCCAATTGGCGCGCTCTCAACGGTGTTAGAAAGTAGACATCCAGAGCTTTCCAGCAATATATAATAGTCCATACTTTATGTTCCGGGGGTTACCTGAAACGTGTAGCTCGGTCGTCTGGAGATGCCCGAGGTGGGGGTCAGGGACCCGAGCCTGATGTGTTGGCGGTTGGTGGTTGTACCTGCAATGACACTCCGATGCTTAAGTTAGCATGGGTCCAAGCAGATATGTGTAGAATGTGGAATGTATCTCATACCTGGGTGCTCCAGTGTATTTATAGTAGTTTTGGCCGTGATCTTCCCTGGATAAGATATTCTTATCTTATCTTATCTTTCGGGAGTTTTATCCCTATCTTTGCGGATCCGCCTTTCTTAGGCCTTTTCGGCCTTTAGGTTTTGGGCATCGTTCCTTTTGATGGGCCTTCTTAGCTTTATTTGTCCGAGGTCCGACCTCAGGCGTGGGCCTTGGGACGAGGTCGGACCTTTTGTGGATTTTGCCGAGTTGGAGGAGCTTGGTCAGGGTATGAACAGTGCCCCTGCCCGAGTTCGTCCTTTTTGGGAGGTCGAGCTCGGGCATAGTTGTTTTTTAAATTTCAAAAAATGGCCGTTCCTGTATTTATTGCATTTTACCGTTTCTCCTCGATTTCCGTTCGGGCTCTGTGAAGGCATTATTTATTTGCTCCCTTCCTTTTTCTTCGTTTATTCTGTTCCTTCCTGTTTTTCTAAGTTTTTGCCATCTCTTTTTCGAGCACCGCTTCTTCTTTCTCTTTGTTCTTCTTCCCCGAATCTTTCCGTGCGTCTTTCCGGGGTTTCCTCTGTGCCGCCGTTTCGTTTTCCTTGCTTTCGGAGCTCGTCGTCTTCTTTCTTTCTTCCAGGTTTGTTCTCGTCTCATATGCTTTTCTGTTCTTTTGTGTGGCTCTTTGTCTGTTTCTTCTTTCTTTATGCCTGGGTTGCCCCAAAAAGAGGCGCCGCCATTGCTTTGCTTGTATATGGGGGGGCTCTTTTTGTTGTACTTTGTTCCGGGTTTGCTTCGATGCCCCTTTGAGTCAGCATGAAGCCTAAGAATTTTCCGGATTCTGCGGCGAAGGTGCACTTTGTCGGATTAAGTCTCATGTCGTGCTTTCTGAGGGTGCTGAAGACGCTGGTGAGGTCGGTCAGTAAGTTCCTGTCTTCTTGTGTCTTTACTAGCATGTCGTCGACGTACACCTCTAGCTGTAGTCCGATGTGCTCTGAGAACACTTTGTTCATTAGCCTCTGGTAGGTTGCCCCTGCGTTCTTCAGTCCGAAGGGCATTACAACGTAGCAGTAGTTTGCCCTTGGGGTTATGAACGAGGTCTTTTCTTGGTCGGGTCCGTACATCGGGATTTGATTGTACCCTGAGTATGCGTCCATGAAGGAGAGATATCTGTAGCCTGAGGCTGCGTCTACTAAGGCGTCGATGTTTGGTAGTAGATATGGGTCTTTGGGGCAGGCTTTGTTGAGGTCTGTGTAATCGACGCACATCCTCCATTTTCCGTTGGGCTTTTTTACCAGGACCACATTTGCGAGCCATAGGGGGTACTTTACTTCCCTAATGAACCCTGCATCTAGTAATGCTCGTACTTGTTCTTCTATTGCTTGCGTGCGCTCGGGTCCGAGCTTCCGACGTCTTTGTTGGACAGGTCGGGACCCCGGGTAAACTGATAGTTTATGGCACATCAGGTCGGGGCTTATGCCTGGCATGTCGGAGGCTTTCCAGGCGAAGAGGTCGGAATTCTCCTTTAAGAGGTTTATGAGTTCCTCTTTTAGGCCCGTTTTGAGGTTTGCTCCTATGTTTGTTATTTTTTCAGGTGTGTTCCCAATCTGGACTTTTTCGGTTTCTCCCTCTGGTTGTGGCCGAAGATCTTCTCGGGCTTGAACTCGTCCGAGTTCTATTGTGTTGACCTCTTTCCCTTTTAGGCTCAGGCTTTCGTTGTAGCATCGCCGCGCTAATTTTTGGTCGCCTTTTAGGGTAGCGATTCCCTTTGCGGTAGGGAATTTCATACAGAGGTGTGGGGTCGAGACTATGGCTGCCAGTCTGTTTAGGGTTGGTCGCCCAATGTGGGCATTGTATGCTGAAGTGACGTCGACTATAATGTAGTCGATGCTTAACGTTTTGGATTGCTCGCCTCTTCCAAAGGTAGTGTGTAGCGAGATGTATCCTAAGGGATGGATCGGGGTGTCCCCTAGCCCAAATAAGTCGGTGGGGTAGGCCTTTAGCTCTTTCTCTTCAAGTCCGAGCTTGTCGAAGGCCGCTTTGAACAGGATGTCTGCTGAGCTTCCCTGGTCAATCAGGGTTCGATGTAAGTTGGCGTTTGCTAGGATAATGGTGATTACCATTGGATCATCGTGCCCGGGTATTATCCCTTGAGCATCTTCTCGGGTAAATGAGATAGTAGGTAACTCGGGCAGGGGGCTGTCTTCTCGGACGTGATAGACTTCTTTGAGGTGTCTTTTTCGCGAGGATCTGGATGTTCCTCCGCCTGCAAAACCTCCATTTATCATGTGAACGTGTCTTTCAGGGGTTCGCAGGGTTGGTTCGGCCCGACCTTCATTATCTTCCCGTCTTCTCTTCCTGGTCTCTTCTCCTTTCTCTGCTATGTATCTGTCGAGTTTTCCTTCTCTGGCCAGCTTTTCTATAACATTTTTTAGGTCGTAGCAGTCGTTAGTAGAGTGACCGTAGAGTTTGTGATATTCACAGTATTCGGACCGATCTCTTCCCGCTTGTGTTTTAGCGGTCGGGGCGGTGGGATCTTTTCGGTGTGGCATACTTCTCTGTAGACGTCTACCAGGGAGACTCGGAGGGGGGTGTAGTTGTGGTACTTCCGTGGCTTGTCCGAGTTGGGTTCTTCTTTCTTCTTCTGTTCCCGATCTCGATCTCGGAATGGGTAGGTTGATTCCTTCCTAGAAGAGTCTCTTAGCTGGGAGGTTTCCTCCATGTTGATATATTTTTCTGCCCGCTCCTGTACCTCGTATAGGGAGGTCGGGTATCGTTTAGATAGGGATTGGCTAAACGGTCCTTCTTTTAGGCCGTTTGCCAGTCCCATGATGGCCGCTTCAGTGGGCAAGTGTTGTATGTCCAGGCAGGCCTTGTTGAATCGCTCCATGTATTCTCGGAGAGTTTCTTGGTTACCTTGTTTGATCCCGAGCAGACTGGGGGCATGTTTTGCCTTGTCCTTTTGAATGGAGAACCTTGTTAGGAATTTCTTGGTTAGGTCTTCGAAGCTGGTGATTGATCTTGGTGGCAGGTTGTCGAACCACTTCATGGCTGACTTGGTGAGAGTGGTGGGGAAGGCTTTGCACCGAATCGCGTCGGAGGCGTCAACTAGGTACATTCTGCTTCTGAAGTTGCTGAGGTGGTGACTTGGATCGGTGGTGCCGTCGTAGAGATCCATATCGGGTGGTTTGAAATTTCGCGGTACCTTCTCCTTCATGATTTCTTGCGTGAAGGGATCATGGTTGCCTTCGGGGATGGTGTCGCGTTCTGTCCGGTCTTTTAGGTTGGCCTCTATTTTCCGCAGTTTTTCTTCTAATTCTCTGCGCTTGCGAGCCTCCCTTCTCAGATCTTGTTCAGTTTCTTTTTGTTTTTTTATGTCCTCTTCGAGTTGTTTCAGTCGGTTTTGTTGTGCCCGGACTGCTTCTAGAATTTCCGAGCTCTTTTCTCTTTCGGTATTTTGTGGATCCTTGTTTGGGAGTGATGTCTTTGGGCGATTCTGTTTGTTTTCTCCTGGAGTGCGTGGTGACAGAGGGCTGTCCGGTCGTTCTCCGGTGTCAACTTCCTCCTCTTGTTCTGATGTAGCGTGGTCATTGTTGAGAGGGTCGTCCGCCATGGTAAAGGGATGACTTCCAGGTCCCCGGCAACGGCGCCAATGTTCCGGGGGTTACCTGAAATGTGTAGCTCGGTCGTCTGGAGATGCCCGAGGTGGGGGTCAGGGACCCGAGCCTGATGTGTTGGCGGTTGGTGGTTGTACCTGCAATGACACTCCGATGCTTAAGTTAGCATGGGTCCAAGCAGATATGTGTAGAATGTGGAATGTATCTCATACCTGGGTGCTCCAGTGTATTTATAGTAGTTTTGGCCGTGATCTTCCCTGGATAAGATATTCTTATCTTATCTTATCTTTCGGGAGTTTTATCCCTATCTTTGCGGATCCGCCTTTCCTAGGCCTTTTCGGCCTTTAGGTTTTGGGCATCGTTCCTTTTGATGGGCCTTCTTAGCTTTATTTGTCCGAGGTCCGACCTCAGGCGTGGGCCTTGGGACGAGGTCGGACCTTTTGTGGATTTTGCCGAGTTGGAGGAGCTCGGTCAGGGTATGAACACTTTATTTGGGAATTTACGACGTAACTTGGCGTTGAACGCCAAGTACATGCTGCTGTCTGGAGTTAAACGCCAGAAAAACGTCATGATCCGGGGTTGAACGCCCAAAACACGTCATAACTTGGAGTTCAACTCCAAGAAAAGCCTCAGATCGTGGATAGATCAAGCTCAGCCCAAGCATACACCAAGTGGGCCCCGAAAGTGGATTTATGTATCAATTACTTACTCATGTAAACCCTAGGAGCTAGTTTATTATAAATAGAACATTTAACTATTGTATTAGACATCTTTTGACAGTTTAATCTTTGGACTGTTTAGTCTTTGATCATTCGGTCTTGTGACCACATGGGGGCTGGCCATTCGGCCATGCCTGAACCTTTCACTTATGTATCTTCAACGGTGGAGTTTCTACACACCATAGATTAAGGGTGTGGAGCTCTGCTGTACCTCAAGTTTCAATACAATTACTATTACTTTTTATTCAATTCTCTTTTATTCTTATTCCAAGATATACGTTGCATAACACTTTGATGAATGTGATGATCCGTGACACTCATCATCATTCTCACCTATGAACGTACGTGACTGACAACCACCTCCGTTCTACCTTAGGCCGGGCACATATCTCTTAGATTCCCCAACAGAATCTTCGTGGTATAAGTTAGATAGATGGCGGCATTCATGAGGATCCGGAAAGTCTAAACCTTGTCTATGGTATTCCGAGTAGGATTCTGGGATTGAATCACTGTGACGAGCTTCAAACTCCTGAAGGCTGGGCGTGATGACAAACGCAAAAGAATCAAGGGATTCTACTCCAACCTGATTGAGAACCGACAGATGATTAGTCGTGCTGTGACAGAGCATAGGAACGTTTTCACTGAGAGGATGGGATGTAGCCATTGACAACGGTGATGCCCTACATACAGCTTGCCATGGAAAGGAGTAAGAAGGATTGAAGGAAGAGTGAGTAGTAAAGTAGAGTTTCAAGAGGAGCACAGCATCTCCATACACCTATCTGAAACTCCCACTATTAATTTATATAAGTATTTCTATCCCTTTTATTTTTATTTCTTTTTTATTATTAACTTTCGAAACCCAAAACTATTTAATCTGCCTAACTGAGATTTACAAGGTAACCATAGCTTGCTTCATACCAACAATCTCTGTGGGATTGACCCTTACTCACGTAAGGTTTATTACTTGGACGACCCAGTACACTTGCTGGTTAGTTGAACGGAGTTGTGAAAAGAAAGTGCTGAGTTAATGTTTTTGTGCACATACCAAAGAGCTAATATTATTGATCACAATTTCGTCCACGAGTCACGCGCGTTCATAGGTGAGAATGATGATGAGTGTCACGGATCATCACATTCATCAAAGTGTTGTGCAACGTATATCTTGGAATAAGAATAAAAGAGAATTGAATAGAAAGTAATAGTAATTGTATTGAAACTTGAGGTACAGTAGAGCTCCACACCCTTAATATATGGTGTGCAGAAACTCCACCGTTGAAAATACATAAGTGAAAGGTTCAGGCATGGCCGAATGGCCAGCCCCCTTGAATGATCAAGAGACCGAATAATCAAAGGCTAAACAGTCAAAAGATTAAACTGTCAAAAGATGTCTAATAAAATAGTTAAATATCCTATATATACTAGACTAGCTACTAGGGTTTACATGAGTAAGTAATTGATGCATAAATTCACTTCCGGGGCCCACTTGGTGTATGCTTGGGCTGAGCTTGATCTATCCACGAGCTGAGGCTTCTCTTGGAGTTGAACTCCAAGTTATAACGTGTTTTGGGCGTTCAACTCCGGATCATGACGTTTTTCTGGCGTTTAACTCCAGACAGCAGCATGTACTTGGCGTTCAACGCCAAGTTACATCGTCAATTTCCGAATAAAGTATGGAGTATTATATATTGCTGGAAAGCTCTAGATGTCTACTTTCCAACGCCGTTGAGAGCGCGTCATTTGGAGTTTTTCAGCTCCAGAAAATCCATTTCGAGTGCAGGGAGGTCAGATTCCAACAGCATCAGCAGTCCTTTTGTCAGCCTATTTCAGAGTTTTGCTCAAGTCCCTCAATTTCAGCCAGAAATTACCTGAAATTATAGAAAAACACACAAACTCATAGTAAAGTCCAGAAATGTGAATTTAACATAAAAACTAATGAAAACATCCCTAAAAGTAGCTTAAACTTACTAAAAACAACCTAAAAACAATGCCAAAAAGCGTATAAATTATCCGCTCATCATATATATAGGAGTAGTTTTGAACTTTAGAGAAGCTTGGCATTTTTGGAAACTACTCTCTATAGATTTACTTTTCTGCACTTTTAGCATGTATTCTTCTTTTCTGCCATTTTCCATTTCTAGAGCTATGAACAACTAAACCCCTTTCATTGGATTAGGGAGCTCTGTTGTAATTTGATGGATCAATTATAGTTTTCATTCTTCTTCTTCTTTCTTTTCTCTTGATCCTACTAGAAAGCTTTCTTTTCTCTTGAGCATTTTTCTTTTCGTTTGGTTTATTCAGTTAATTTCTTTTAGTTTATTTTAATTTTTTCCTCACCCCCTGCACCCTCTTTTATTTCTTTCGTTCTTTCTTCCTTTGATTACTATTCTGCTCACTAACCCACTAACTGTTTGATAATTTGCATCATTCACACTAACAATTACTCTAACAAGAATAGTTTCTTCATTTTATCTCCTGTTGTGCAATCTGTTTGTTGTATGACAGGGAGAAGAGAAGGAGCTTCAACATCCTTTGATTCAGAACCTAAAAGAACCCTTTGGAGACTGAGAAGGGAAGCAAGAGGGAAAAGGATTATTGGTACTGAGGAAGAAAAGGAAAAGTATTTTGAACCCAACATGGAAGAAAATATGGAGAACAATCATGAAGAAGAAGCTCATAATCATGTCAGAGAAGGCCATGCAAACCGGGCTGGGCAAGAAAGGAGAGTCTTAGGATCCTATATCAATCCTAATCCTGGAAACTGTGGAAGCAGCATTCAGAAACCCACCATACATGCCAACAATTTCGAGCTAAAACCCT